>NC_133783.1:23749790-23854155 GCF_003597395.2 Chelonoidis abingdonii
CCTATCCACACCCCCACCCCCTGACAGACCCCCCCCAGGACTCCCACACCTATTCAACCCCCCCTGTTCTCTGTCCCCTGACTGCCCCCCAGGACCCTCTGCCCCTTTTATCCAACCCCCCCACTCCCTACCTCCTTACCATGCCGCTCAGAGCAGCAGGAGCTTGCAGCCCCGCTGCCCGGCCAGAGCCAGCCATGCCACCTCACTGCCTGGCAGGAGCGGCTGGCCAGAGCGCTGGCGGCGTGGCAAGCTGAGGCTGTGGGGGAGGGGGGACAGCAGGGGAGGGGCTGGGGGCCAGCCTCCCTGGCTGGGAGCTCAAGGGCCGAGCAGGAAGTCCTGTGGGCTGGATGTGGCCCGTGGGCCGTATTTTCCCCACCTCTGGTGTAGGGGTTGGGCAGAGAATGAAAACTTGAGCAGGCAGATCCTCAGCCTCACAAGAACTTTTTATTTCTATTTTTTTATGCTTTCAGAGAGGTTCAATTAAGGTCACTGCTGTCCCATGCCCTAGGGTCACCAGTCAAAATCATCATCCAGTGCTAAATAAAGAGAGGGATGGCTGCTGTCACTATTCTCCTTGCATGTGTCCTGGGAAGCCCTTACCATGTGAAATAATTTGTTGTCTCACTTGTCCTTAGCACATCCCCATAGCAACACTGTTTCTGCCAGAACTGTTTTGCTACCTCCATGCACAGCATTCCTCGTTATAAATGCTTGCACCAGTGCATTCTGGGACTCCTGAAGCATCTATCCCACAGGGCTCAACATAGTCACTGTGCTTTGGCATCCAGTGCTTTTGGCATCCTGTCCCATTTGTGAAGAAAGTGTATATTCAGCTGAACTTAAGCTAACAACCTTCTTCCAGACATTGCAACTACTCGATACAACCCTCATCAGTGACTCAGATATTTTGATAATGGGTTTGACAGACAGACAGACTTGTCAAATGCCTGGGATCGACAGCTGGTGTAAATGCAAGTTACGGTGCAAGTGGTGTTGCAAACTCACAATGTTCATGCTTGTTGCAACATTTCCTCCAAAAGTAGAACAAGCTTCTGCACCTCCAAGAGTTTCACAAATACCTGCGAGAGATGATATGAGATAGCAGGAGATGGGGCCACAGAAAGAAAGAAGCAAGTCAGTTTTTCTCTGTGGGTTTGAAGGTGTGATCCTGAAGAATACTTGTTTACTAAAAGTGTCTAAGTGAAGGACTTCAGTATAAACATCTAAAAACCAAAGTGATCAGCCAGAGGAAGAGATACCATGTGACAGAGCCCACTCTTAAGGATCAGGTCCAGGGAAGGAAGGAATGTGAAAATATTTATAGTAAAATAATATTTTTATTTCCCATTGACAAATATGGGTTTATCAATGTGTCTTAGTATGTCCATTTGATATTGTGGTCTAACAACCTGGGCTCATCTAATGTTTCTTCCACAAGGGGGAAGTATCAGATACACATGCACATACAAATATACAACTTGGCATGCACCACTCAAAAGCTCAGGAGCTGCAAATGGTAAAAGTGGATTTGGGATTTAAAATTTGTCACTGGTAGTATATTTTCTTGATTCCCACAACCTTGCGGCCTCTCTTTTCCTATAAACAAATGGAATTAGTTTTTCTTACAAGCCACCAATGAGTCCTTTTATGTATGTGCTGGAAATGGACAGGTATGAGAATGACACGCAAACATTCTGCAACAATCTGGACGCTGGAATGTAAAAATATGACTTGGCATGTAGAATAACCACAGCTGGTGTGTGTTAATCCTTTAGAGAGTGCCTCCTGGGTAGGAGTTATGATAGCTTGGGTAACCTAATGTTCATTTGCATCAGGATGATTATTATTCTGCGTGCATTTTAACCACCGTACAAGCACCTGGAGGTAGGGAAATACCCTGTATGTCTAAACTGAAATAAATAAAATAACACAGTTCTTAACTCTCTTCTGCTGTTGATTCTCACATTGCTGTAAAAATGGGCCAGCACCTGCAAACTGCTGTTGTTCCATTATCACTGCTTATGGTGGTCTCCAGACTTGGCAACTTGCTTCCTACTACCAGGCAGAAATGAGACTGATAAACAAAATGGCATCAGGATAGTTCTGCTAATAGACCATGGCTGTCAGCTGCTGGGTTACTGATTTTGAGTTACGTGTTGCAGTCTGTGAGGCAGACAAACTATATGTTTTTTAAGAGAGTCCAGTGCCCACTCCTGTCCCTAGTGGTTTTGCACAGTGGAGACAAGCAAGACAAACAGCTCTGGGTAGAAGGAGCCCTGCATGTCTGACAGAGCACAAACAGTGCTTGTGGAGCAGGATGACCCCTGTAGTGGCTGGCACACCGGGGACTTTGCTTGTGTTTTTAGTATTCACAAGGAGGAGGTAAACAATTCAAGGCTTATTCTGGAACCATGCCAGAACAGATTTATAAAAGGTAAAAAGCAGCGACACCAGGGCATGCTGGGAGACTGAATGATGACGCTGCAGCTGTGTGCTGACAGTACTCAGTAGATTCGGTTTTGAAAGATCCACATGAGGAGTAAGGTACATGAGGACCTTGGACACACACAGAGAACTGCTGCTCTGCCTGAGATGAGCTGAGCTGAAACTCCCCATTGCAAATACAGTGCAGAACGCATGTACCTTTGTCAAGAGGTTCATCACTGTGCTTCTCCAGAAAGGACACCCAGAGGGCTTTTGGGGTCGCTGAGTCAGATGGCTCACTTGGCAGATCCTGAGCTTGAATACTAATGTCAACTCACTCCCCCGCAGACACACACTCCACCCCTTCTCTAATAGTCACACATACATACAGGAAGTGAAAGGCTGTTGTGACTCAGGACTGCGTAGGAGGGAGACCTCATTTTCCTCCAGGCTTGAGTTCTAATATGCATATCACTACTAGTGAGGTGAATCTTTACTGGATGCTTTAATTCCCTGTATATTGACTGGGTAAATCACGGAAATGAAAATAACCACCATGAACTGGGTGCGCTGTGGGCTATTAGGGGTAGTTAGCTATTAGAGATGGAGGAACTATTTACACTTAAACTTGTATTTACCCACACGGATCAATATTCACAAAATAAGCTCGTTTTCAGCCCTGGATATAGATATGCACCGTCTTATCCATACACTATCTCAAGAGTAATCTTTTGAACAAACAGCACTTCCCAATTAGTTCCAAGTGCATTTCCATACACAATTGTAAGAGCCCCTCCACCGGCACTTACTGAAAGGGATGGGTTGCCCTCATCTTCCACGGTGACAACCAGCTGGTAGAACCTCTGCTGCTCACGGTCTGGAGGGGACGGGCGGGTGGCGATTTCCCCAGTGACTCGATCCATGCGGAAGATGAGATCTTCATTCCCCTGGGTGATGTAGTAGGAAAGGACGCTGTTGAGCCCAACGTCCCTGTCGGTTGCTTGCACCTGAGCCACAGCGGTGCCTCCACCAACATTCTGGAGATCCATGGGTGGAAAGAGAACGGAAAGAAAGAAAAGTCAGCTTCTGGCACGGACTCATCTGAACAAAAAGGTTCACAGTGAAACAGCTCTCAGCAGTACCCTCCAACACAGTGAATGGGGGAAGGCTCCTCCAGCATTTTCATTATAAATCTCCAGGTACCTAAGCTGTACAGCTCTATGCTAGGTGAAAACTTGACAGAGAGTTGGCTTGAGGGAAATTGGACAATGTTCTCAATATTTTTCCATGGCACCTACCAGGCCTGGAGATCAAAGCTCTCTGGGGAAGATAGAGCATGAATAGGTGAAGTACAGTTCTCCCTACACCACTCTTGCCTATGTGCTTCACCCTCAATTTGCAAGGATTATCTCTAGGGCTGAAATATTAGTTCAGTTACCAGATCAATCCAGGAATGCTGCGGAGGCATGCCAGCTAAGGTGATAATTACTTTACTGCCATTCGTGATTGTGGTTTTTCCAGCGTAGACACCATTGTCTTAGGAAGTGAGACCACGACTACCAGCTCATTTCACACAGGCCTGAAGAGCTGTCAGATGGAAACCACGTTTTGCCACTATCTGTTCAGCTGAGCGTTAAACCACTGAGCTGGCAGGGAAAGGCTTAGTACCTTGTTACAAATCCTCACCTTTGTACCACTCTAACTAAAAAATAACTTTTAAAATGAAATTTCACATGGTGTCATTTCATAGCTTGAGCCATTTACAAAACAAACCAGCCTATAAGGACAGTGCCCAGGGGCCTGCCCACGCGCATCCCACTAATACACAGAATAGCTTCAGTTGGCTGGAATAGCGCTGAATGCATTTTGCTCTGGCCCATGCCTGCTCTGAAGCTATGTGCAGCTGAACAGATGTTGAGCCTGTTGTCAGCAAGGGGTAAGTCTTCTAGGGTAGCTCAAGCCAAACAAAAGGCAAAGCCAAGCAGCTGATTTCCCAGGGCCAGTGGCACAAATGATTTCAGATACAAATTAAAGAGAGAAGAGTGTTCAGATAAACTATTACGTTTAATTCAAAGCTATCAATCCTATACAACATGCAGATATAACAAGATGTCACAGGCTACACACACATTATTTGTATGTTATTTTCCATAATCACATTAGGATACCCCAGTTCAGGAAACAAGTTTCCTTTCTCCTGCTTGGTGGTGTTTTATTGCTTAATTACCAAACTTTCAGAGACTGTTTCCTAATAGCAATTCATATTCTGGGGAGGCAATTCTCTTTAATTACATGTGATTTTCTGGAAGTTTCATCAGCCTATTAGGTCATTCAGTTTTTCCTGGCAGTTGTATGATGCCACTTAATGAGCGGAACAATGGGTTCAAAACATCCTCCAAAGAATTTCATTTCAAATGAAGTTGTCCATGTCTCTTGTTCAGAGGAATCAGGAACTGGTGTGCTATTTTCTGGAGGAAATTGTTTGAAAACATGGTCCCTCTTGGCAGATCAGCATGGATTTCAGCATACACTGGGACAAGAGTCTGAGAGTCCGATTCCAGGCTAGGGCCAAGCTCAGAATGACACCTGAGAGGGGTGAAGAGGGCTGTGGGCCACCTTTTGCCTCCTGGCTCCTATAGGTGTCTAGGGACTGGACCAGCCCCTGTGGTAAGTTAGAGCCACCCCAGAGATTGCTCTATAATTTATGCTGCCTGCAACGGCTCCCTGTGGAGCTGTCCATTAGCCAAGAACAAGAAGAGTGCATTGTGCTTGGGCCATGCCTCCTCTGATACGTACCTATGCTGAGGACTGCAAGAGAGGTAGCAGAGCCATACAGCTGGCCCTATACTACTGAGGAATCCTACTGATACTAATAATATTCCACAGTGAGACGATCCACTGGCTTCACAGCCCTAGGCTGAATTCCCAGGAAATCACCATACAGCGGGTCCTGTGTGCAGGCATGTTTCATTTGGCAGGAAAGCTGAGACTCTGTTATGTAAGGCAGCAGAACTGCTTACCTCATTAACACTAACATTGTATCCAAAGGGATTCCCAATGATTGGTGGGTTATCGTTGACATCCAGGATATTAACTCTTAGTGTGTGCTCTTTTCTCCGAGGTGGGATTCCGCTATCAGATGCCTGGATCTGCAGTGAAGCATAATGGTAACATCTGGGCAGAAGCTGTTTTTTGGTAAAATCTCGTTGGAAAAAAAAAAAAAGACACCTATAGTGCCACAAAACCAAAAAATATTCCATAAATAGGCACTGCCCAATAGGTCAGATCCAAAATTTAAGTTTTCCATTAAAAAAAAAAAGTTTTAACAAAATCTAAGAGCAATAAAAACAGTGTAACCAATTAAAAAGAAATTGAATTTTTAAAATTATATGATTTTAAGAACTTTTCTTCCATTGCACCAACAAATCTTTGCAGCTGTCTCTATTTAGCATAAAAAAAAGCACCGAAACACCATTTTCCCCCCTTTAATTCCCCTTTTACATGATGGTGCTCCTTAAAATACTTGGAGGACCACCTTGTAAGGCTATCAAATGTGTCTATATATTTTTGTTTCTAATGTACAGCCCTCTCTAGCTAGCTCCGGGCAGAGGAACCATGGCTATCACCTGGGGAAAGGATGAGAGAACAAACACGTGACAGATGTCATTTCTTAATGCACTGGAAGGCACTCAGATATTGTGATGATATGCGCATTATAAGAACCCATACAAACTAGAATAGAATGTTAAAATTGCTGCTGTGGTACAATTTTGCACCTCTACTTGGAGCGCCAGCTGTTAAAATGCTGAGCTGTAAATCACTATATAATATTACAAACCAGCCAATTTTGTGACAATCAAAATATATGCTGTACCACCATCTATTCAGCAATGCACAGCATTGTGTCATTACGCTTACATACATCACACACACACACAGATGTGCAATACTTTGCATGAAATAAGCAGCACATATAGGGAAACTATAGTATTTTTTGGCGTGGAAAATTTTCCAATGATTAGTACAACCAGCCACAAAAGTACCTGCAGCATCACATAAATGACAGTCAGAAACTACAGTTTCAGGCAGTCAAACTTCATCCACTAGAGGCAACATTTGGACCATCTCGATGGGTAATGAGTTTCTGTATCTTGTTCAGTGAATGGTGCATATTGCAGAAAGTGCAGCTAAGATGGTGGAAAACTTCAAGTTACCTTTAAGGTGTAGTGATCCAGCAGTTCTCTATCCAATGGCCTTCCCACAAACACCTCTCCATAGGTATTGTTGGTGGTGCGTATCTCAAAGACGGTACCTATATTTCCTGATGTCAGAGAAAAGGCCACCTGCAAGAAGGAAATAAATAATGGGTAAGTGTGGGGAAGTGAGGAGCAGTGAGGTTAGGGAAGGGCGAAGAAAAGGGAGAGAGAAACAGTCATTACGAAGTGACAAATTCTTATGAAACCTGGCTCCTGCTTGCCCTTGTGCTGAAAATCCAACACAACAGTCTCTCTCAGAGTATTTTGTACCTTGCTGCTGGTTTCGGGTGGAACCAGAAAGAATTCAGAAAAATAGCTCATAGAAACATTAACCAAATGTCTAGTGTCAATCCAGGTTCCAGTTCAGATGTTGTGAGTGTTCTCAACTTGAGAAAGTTTTTATGCTATGTGAATTGATTTGCTCATCTCTGCTCTGTTTGACCAAATGTTCCAGGTTTCTGCATAACTGAGGCTGTCACTGAGGCACACAGACACAGGACCAAATTGATATTATTAGATAATGATCATAATAAATACTATATTTATTAGCAGTAGCACCCAGTGTATGCTACATGCTTTCCAAACACTAAAGAAAGATAGTCACTCCTTGGAAGACCTCAGTTGCAGGAAAGGAACTCTCTGACTTCAATAGGCTTAGAATGTGGTAAATGTGAAGTAACATCTGAATTCAGCAGTGTTACTCTGGAAATACACTGCTAAGGATTAGGCCGGGGTAGGCAACCTCTGGCACGGATGCCGAAGGCGGCACGCAAGCTGATTTTCAGCAGCACTCACACTGCCCAGGTCGTGGCCACCGGTCTGGGCGGCTCTGCATTTTAATTTAATTTTAAATGAAGCGTCTTAAACATTTTAAAAACCTTATTTAATTTACATACAACAATAGTTTAGTTAGATATTATAGACTTATAGAAAGAGACCTTCTAAAAATCTTAAATCTATTACTGGCACCTGAAACCTTAAATTAGAATAAATAAATGAAGACTTGGCACTGCACTTGTGAAAGGTTGCCGACTCCTGGATTAGGCTGATTAATTCTGAGTAAGAAACTCACTGTAATCTCACAGCATCTAATTAATTCTTCCAGCAGATTAAGGAAGTAACAAAGTGGCCAGAGTTTCCTGTTTTAATCTGGACAGAAATCCCCTGCTGTCCATTGTGACGGTAAAAAAACATATTCCACTCCCCACCTCCCCAAATTTTCAGGCCCACTGTTGCACATGGCAGCTGTCACAGCATCTTGGTTCTGAAAGGAACGCTTAATATGTCCTTCCTCTGACACCCTTCACAGTCACCAAAGCAGCCCTTACCGTTAGTGTTTTTGGCACTATCCATCCCACACTAAAGAGCAGCTCCATTGCCAAAGATTATGGTGTTCGCATTCATAAGGATCAGAGTTCAGAACCCTGATCTTAGAGACCCAGAGTAGGGAGTAGCTGAAAAGGAGCTTGCTGAGGAGGTTCTAGAGAAATCTGGCTTGAGAAACACTAAGGGGGCCTTGTAGGATTGCCATAAAAAGGTTTTGCTCTTTGGGAATATGTGCAAGGTGTGCAGGAAGCAGACCTGCTGAGGTATAAATTAGGAACTCCATCCTCCTCCTTTCTTCATGAAGCTTGTTCCACTGTTGGGCCTGAATCATTGTCAAAGCATGTATCTGAATTCAGGAGTTCCTATCTGTCAGTCACGTGCTCAGACCAATAGCTCACAGTGCCTCCTAGCTTGAATGGAAATATTCCCTCATAAATTGGAATAAGCAAAATCTGCCTCCTCCATCCTACTCGCTCACCCATCTTCCTTTCTGTAGGTCCCAGTATAGTTTGTAGCTGCATAAGCATTGGTACCTGCCCGTTGCTTCCTGCATCTGGGTCTCTGGCCAAGACTACAGCAATTCGTCTCCCAATGGCACTGTTCTCTGCTACGCTCACCGCAGAATCAGAGGTGATGTCAAACTGTGGGCTGTTGTCATTCTCATCCAGAACGGTGATTGTTACCTGTTGAACGTGAGTGCAGAGATTAACAAGAGGCTTTATCAGGAGCATGGCACTTGATAATTTTCCTGAAGGCAAGCGTGCTGGATGGGATAGCCTTTCGGGTGAAACTAAGATATGTGTAGAGTATCTTAAAGATCATAAACTGGCATTCCAGTGTTGCCTTCCAATCCCATTGGATTAAATCTCACCAGGTGTGCTGACAATGTCAGAAGAACCATACAGGCCCTGCTGAGTGGCTGGGGATTCCCTTTTCACAATCTGTGGCATGCAGTTAGTGTTAAGTGCATTTGAGAGCTCCTGGAAGGGAGGGACAGATGCACTGACAGCAGGCCCTAAATCCTTCCTCACTTGGTGCTGCTGATGGATCTCAAGCTTGACTCACTGAGTGGGCTGGTGCAGTTCAGAGACTCACCTGAGAAGGGATTAACAACTGTGACAACATTACTGTTGTTTAATAACATAATATAAGGAGATATACGTATCTCATAGAACTGGAAGGGACCTTGAAAGGTCATCAAGTCCAGTCCTCTGCCTTCACTAGCAGGACCAAGTACTGTCCCTCACGTTTTTTTTTTTTTGGTGTGTGTGCGCCCCAGATCCCTAAATAGCCCCCTCAAGGACTGAACTCACAACCCTGGGTTTAACAAGCCAATGCTCAAACCACTGAGCTATCCCTCCCATTAGGGATAAGGATGGACCCATGATGCTCATTTTACTTTTTGAGTCCAAGGTTTCAAGTGTTGAAAAGCTGCTGTACTGACTCCTCCAAACTTATTGAAGATGTCTAATTCAAACAGGAATTAACTGAGGGAAGTCCTATGGCCTGTGTTATACTGGAGGTCAAATTAGATGATTATGCTGGTCCCTTCTGGCCTTATAACCTATAATGCATGAATCTTCTGCATATGCATGTAAGGTAGACAAGGGAGGGGTGAAGGCTGGCGTGATAGGGGGAAGATAGGGTGACACTTGAGGGGGTCCCCTCCACTCAGCACTCTCAGTTTTAACTGGCTAATTAGAAATTGTATAGACCCATCCCGGAAAGGGATGCTCTCCTAGTATTGTGCAGGCCCAGGCCTTTGCTGTTAAACTCAAAAGAATTCATAGGCCTTGTCTACACACAAGCTTGCCCTAGTTTATTTTGATTTCATTTACACTGGGAAGGATTTTATATAGACTAAATCGATACAGGCCATCTATAAGCTGGTCTGAGTGTTCACACAGAAGTTTGCATCCATTTAACTAAACTGCTGCAACCTGGGCAAGTTTTGGGTGTGAACAAGCCCAGAGTTTCCTTCCTGGGATGATGGATACATTTCTCCCCAGTTAGAGGGGATGATACTCTGGTCCACACAAGATGATTCACAACTCTATGTACAGATGGGTTCCATGCCTAAGCTACAATCTGTGTATCATTCAGCTATGTCAGGTAAACAGCAATGCAGAGAGACAGGAGGGATGGATACAGAGAAACCTAATACACAAAGCTCCATAAATAAAATCAGTTGTGATTCAGCATTCATATTTATAAATGCAGCACTAAGACGCAACAGTAGTAGTAACATCAGCACATTGGCAGGAAAGAGAAGTGTTAGATAGAGATGTTGCTCAGCAACTCAAAAAGGAGACAAGCATCTCCCTCTTCTGTGACTAGTCAGAGGAAACACTGTCGTCATGTTCAAAATTAAAAACTTATACGCTATACATAATGGGAGAGAAAGAGAGGAAGAACATTTTTGTTCTTGAGGCTCTATTTATGGGTGCTAACAGTCCCCAGGTGCAGAGCTAGTCAATGTGATCACGTCCTGGAGGAAACCTGTGGGTTTTTTTGAGTTTGGGTGACTGTTATTGTTATAGCTAAAAAAGGCAGGAGAGCAGAAAACCCAGTCGGCTCAAGAAGAAAATCTACAGCTGCTGAAGCAAGCTCCTACTATAGAAGGGAGGGTATGTTTCTTGGAAGCTGGCTTACCTTCTTTCCAGACCCTTTAGTAAACTTAGCCCACCTTCCTTGTACACCGACTTGGATGGCCACAGAGGGGCCAGATGCTCAGCTGGTAGAAATCAGTAGAGTTCCTGGATTTCAATTCAGCTATGCTGATTTATGCCAGCTGAGAATCTGGCCCCAGATGTGCTTTTTAAAATACTCCACAAAAAACCCAGGTGAAGTGAATACAAAGACTGTGTTGCTGAGTACTCATGAGTCAGGAGACAGCAAAGTTGAGGCTGCAAGCGGGGGGTGGAGGAAGAGTAAAGAGGGTTTGAAGAGCCTCCCCCACCCTCTGCACAGAGGCCAGGATTGATCATAGTCCTTGAATTCGCAAAGCACAAGGACTGGGGAACCCTAGTATCAGCAGCAGCACTAGAAACCTCACAGGAGTGGAGACGAAAGCGCCAAGGCTCTAACTCCCCTTCACCCCAGCCCTGGCGAGTGGAGCTGGGCAGGGGCATTCGGGAGTACATGCTGTACCTGTTAAAGGATACAGTAGATGCTACCACTCTGGGTGGTGCCCAGTTCTCCTGCAGCTGTCCTCTATTCAGAACCAACATAAGTTTTGTACAGCTACCTATGCAGTGACTATCAAAGAGGAAGGCAGACAGGAGGAAGGAAGGGAGGCATTAAACTAGGAACAAACACTCTTACCTTCTGTTGGAGGGAAGCAGAATGGGAAAGAAAAAGAAAAAAATACAGTTAACAGATCTTTCCCATCCCTTTTAAAAACATGGCATGAGCTAAGTGCTTTAGAAAGGTGAGGGAAGGGGTGGTTGGTGGAACCAGAACAGTGCAGGCAGGTGCTGTGCAAACTTCCCCTCCATAGCTTTGCCAGTGCACTTTAATCCACGCCCAGAGCACCCAATTGCTATTCCAGCTTGGAGCATCTCCTGAGCAGGGACTGCCAGGCAGATTGCGCTGTGCAAGGTTCCTTTTTGTTGAGCAGCTTTGTGATGTGGAGGCAGAACCCCCGAGGGGAAAGGTAAACACTTCTAACAAAATTCAGATTATTTTATCATTGTGAACTCCCTCCCACCCAAACACTTTCTGCAAGCCAATCAACATTCTATGGGTAATTCGCTTCACCCCACTCCTGGCCACTTGCTCCAAAACCTCAATCTTCGGACTACAGAATTAATCCAGAAATTACCATGAGAGAGTCTAGAGAGAAAAGAAGCTGACGCCCTGACTGCTGGAGGCCAGTATCAATTGCCTGAGCAGACATCATTTTTAAAGCCAACAAATGTACCAAAATTCAAGCTATTGGAGTCCTGTAAACCACAGCATATGATCCTCAAATGATATTCAGTGTCTGATTTAAAACAAAAAAAGAAAATTAGGAGTTAAAATCTCTAGGTCAGATCCTCAGCTGGTGAAAATCAGCATAACTCCATTACCTTCACACCAAGGACCTGACCTGTAGATCCAATCCTTAGCTGACCTTTTGTGCTAGGCGTTGTAGGATATATGACCTACAAGTTGCCTGCAGATCATAAATCTTTGCAACCCCAAGGACAGTGGGGGTATTCAGGAAGGAGTGTTAACTACACAATTACACTATCAAATATTTTAGACCCCAAATTTTACCTACCTGAAAACTGTTTTAATTTGGTGAGTAATCTCCTCCAAACTCTAAATAGTTCCTTTTTTGAAAAGCCTAGCACTCTGTTATGTAGAAATTAAACCACCACATCCCATGTTTATGTACATGACCCTATAATACGGGGCTCTTGCACTCACTGATTTTCTGGAGGGCTTGGCAAGAGTCTAGTGCTTAGTTTAAGAGTGGGTTCAAGACCTTATGCCTAGAACCCAACCAAGAGACCTCACGGAGGTTATTCAAGGAAACTTCAGGTTAACAATCACCTCATCATATAGCCCATGAGTTAGCAGTTCAGGAGATAGCACTGCAGAGACCTGCCAGGGAGAGAGAGAGGAAGGCATGTGCAAAGAGAAAAGGGGGAAAAAAAGGGGGAAACTCTTGGAAGCGTGGTGAGCACCATGATGGCATGGTGGAGACCCCAATTAAGGCGGTGTGTGGGCATGATGCTGCCATGGCAGAACCCCAAGTCTTAGCACTGTTAGAAGAGGGGCAAAACCACAAAATGATTCATGTTTAGCAGAAAATGAACATCTGAAAGTACCTGGGTGGATACAGACCAGGCACATTGCAGTGGGGATTCACCTGGCCCTTGGGGAAGGAGAGAGGTGAGATTGTGAGTTGCAAAACTATTAGAACACTAGCTCCTTAGGGAGCTGTAGTTGCAAGCCTCTGAGGAGGCCACTGTAGTCTGTTCTCCCAGCAGAACAGCTGCACCCTGGGGAGGTGGATAAAGATTAAGCAGGTTAGAAGTAAGAAACAAAAGGCAATCCTTCAAAAGGAGAGGTGAGTGATGGTTGGCTGGGCTACTCCTTCCCAAACAAGAGAAATAAAAGGATTTTCTCATCGTGCGTCAGCTCGTTTGGCTTGTACCAAGTCTAGGATAAAGGACTACTGCGAAAACAGCTAAAATCCACTCACCACAGTAGAGTCAACCTTTGGTCCCCCATCATCTGCCACTACTGTTAAAGTGTAGAAATCTCCCTTCTCTCGATCCACCTGGCCTTTGACTGTGATGACACCCTACAGGGGACAAACAACCAAGATTGTGAATACCTATGTTGTGCTTACTGCTCAAGCACCTAAAGCCTCGGCCGGACTGGCCATTGTTAGCTACGTACAGTGATTCCATTGATCTTGAACAGGGACAGTGCCTGAGCATTGGTGTTGGGATCAAACTTGTAGGTGATCTGGTTCAGGTTGTCAATGGAGCGTGCCAGGACGCGCAGCACCTCTGAGCCTGTGGGGATGTTTTCTGTGATCACTGCCTCATAGGTGAGGTTTGAGAACTGCACAGCCTCATCCAGTTCATTCAACAGGCTGACATAGACACTGCAGAAACCTTGGTTGTTGGGGGGTGCCTGGTCTGTGGCAGAGACATTAATCAGGTAACTGGTTTTTGTCTCATAGTCCAGGTAGTCGATGGTGGTGATGAGGCCAGTGCTCTCATCAATTTCAAACTTCCCCTCAGAGCCAGACAGGATTTTATAATTCACTAGACCTCCATTCCCTGGGAGAGGAACAAATGATCAGAGTTAGACTGGACTTCACAGAGAAGCAGACAAGATCACAGGACCCCTAACTTTGCCCAGCAGTCGACTCGCTGAAAGCCTGAGGGGTGCCCCTAATCTACTTAAAATGGAAGAGGTTACAGATATTCTTATATCTAATATGGAGGTGAAGCCCGAGTCCCAGAATGTAATGTTCCATCTTAATTTGAGTTAGCTGAAGCACTTTAAGCCAAGACAGGTTAACCCCCCACACAGCACAGCTGGTTTTATCATTTCTTTTACTATTTTAGTGATTTTTCCTCTACACTGTCCAAAGGTACTAATGAGATGGTATGACAGACCTCCTCCCTTCCCTGAGAAGGCTTGGGACAAAGCAATGACTAAATGTCCATCTATCAATGGACTGGCCTCTGCTGTCTGGAGTAAAAGAACCTCAAATCAGAGGAACTGGACAGGTCAGCTGCAGGCTTAAGCCTCCCTAAGCACTCTCTGTTATTTCAGGCACTAATCTGCATCCTTCGCACTCCCATACCAAAAGTGGGGAAGGAGAGGCAAGAATTCACTCACACAACCAGAGACAGATGGTGTGATCCCACAAGAGGCTGGGGAGCAGTGGTGGCAGATTTTTGCAGCTCACCACAACCTCCTTACCTGTGTCTCGATCTGTTGCCTGGACAACTGCGACAGAAGTTCCAATCCCTGCAGTTTCTCGCAGTCCTAGACGGTTATACTGCCGTTGGGTAAACACAGGCACCTCATCGTTTACATCTTCCACATACACTATCACCTGGGGGAATCCCCAAAACAAACCATTAGTGTACTGCACACTGTCTGGAATTTGTCCTGAAGAAAACAATGAGAAAGAGGCTTCCCTGGCAGAAGGAGCTGCTCTCTTGCATTTCAAGGACTGAGAGCCTCTCCACAGACCAGTACTATTAGAACATAGATACTCCCCCTTCAGTAGACACCACTGGGAGAAGTTACAAGTACAAATCATGACATTCCCCTGTGAGTCCATCTCACATAAGTCCAATAAAAAGAAAAAATATACAGCTGGGAAGTTGATAACAGTAATAAAGTGATTGCCCAATTTTGTGCTTTTTTTGCCAACTTGTCACCACATTTGTAAATTTTGTGAGTTTGCTTTATTTGCTGGGGAGATGGCAATCAGTAGTTCAAAATCCTGGTAGAGCTGATTCAGCCCTGCCTTGTTCTGAGGTAGACACAATTTGAATTCTGTGCACTTTACTGTGTGAGTGTCATTGGGACAAGACCTTAAAAAGTGAGATCTTGTTTGTGCCACATAGGCATTAATGATTCTGTGTTAAATTTTGTAAGTGTTGCGGTCCACTTAGCGTTTAGGCCAAAATAGCCTTTCTCCACGAATGGTGTGCTGCAGACTGGCTATCTGCCAGCTTGTTCCTGGCCTCCTCTTCCACAGCTGAAAGGTGTGTTTGTATATAGGCCTCAATCCTATAATTGCATCCACATAGGCAGATTCCTGCATCCATACAGACCTCTGCTGAAGTCAGTGGGTCTGCATACTACAGAGGTTCATCTACACGGATCCAACTGCAGGATTGGGGCCTGGATCATGAAGTTCTTTGGGATCCTTCAAGAAGAATGGAGTTGTACCTATAACAAATATTACTGCTACTGACATTTATTTAAATATGTCACTGGCCAGACACCTGTATTTTCAGACACATCACAAGTACAGCTGCCTTACAAAGCCACAATGTGAAAATAGCAAAAGGAAGCTAAGTAAGCAAGACTGTATATTCAAAAAGGAGGAGGGAAATTTCCATACCTGGACAAATATTGGGCAAATGTAACCCTACAGTTAACCAGTTTTTCAATATCCATGTTGTTTGTGTATGTATATTGTGTTCTGAAGTGATTATGTAGCTTCTTTTTTCTAATTTGTAACTAAATAAATTCAGCATAACCCATTTTTAATCCCTTGAAAAAAATTTCCTTTGCTGATGATTCTCTTGCCAATTTTCAGCCTAATTACATTATGAAATGGCACAGAAAAATATCCTCCACCTAAAAGCAGTACCCATAGAATTTCCATCAGTCATTTCTACAGCACTTTGCTGATATTTCCATCTCTGCTGACTCTGCACCGCAATGCGTGGAAATTACCAACATTTGATGAAACCACTCTAATATTTTGCACTAAAAATGTCTCTCAAAGTTTTGTCTGGTTTTACCATTACCCTCTTCTTACTCCAGGTCCAGTCATGAGTGCTTCATCACTTCTGCTGATCCCCCTCACTCACCCAGTGCCAACCTTACTCTGATGTAGCTCCTCATTGCTTCTGCTGCACCCCCCAACCTCAACCTCAGTGATGTCCTTACCCTAACAGAGCTCCTCATTGATCCTTGTTCACTGTTGTAGGCTTCCACCTCCAGGACATGGGAGGAATTGTGCTCTCTGTCCAGGTGCCGTATGCCCCGCATGACCAGCCCACTGCTGGGGTTGATCCGAAAGTGGTTGTAATTGTTTCCTATCAGTAAACAAACAAAACACAACAAAGTACAGATCAATCAGTTTTCCAAGTGGAACAAACATCATGGGATCCCCACACACAGCAAAGAAGAATTGAGGAAAAAGTGACTCGGAGGTGATACTTGAGTTGTTAAGTATTGGAATGGGCATACATCCCCTTAGCGTTTGTTCATTGCCCTTGATTACCAAGCCTTATCCATACTAAGCACATCTCAGAACTACTTTTAAAGCTGGATTAACTAAGAGTTTAATCCCCATCCACACTACAGAGAAACTGTACTAACTAAACCGTTCTCAACAAAACTGTGCTCAGGAGACTTCCTTTCCTTTTGCAGGGCCCAATCAAGGCTCTAAAATGTGCTTGTGAAAAATTAGAAAAAAATGTGCTGTGTGGATGCACATCACATTAATTCCCTAAAGAGGTAGTAATGTGGAGTAGGCTGTAATGGGTCAGTGTAAATGAATTACACTGGAATTACACTGGAATAGTGCTTTTTGAGACCTAACTACCACTAATTCATATATCTGGAAGTTTTACATCAACATGCAATTACTTATCCTTACTCCTTTGGATTTATATTTAAAACATATGTTGTTAGAATTTAAGTGCATTAACTACATTATTATGCTGTCACCCATCTCAGTGATACAGGTAACAATGTCTATCTGATAGCTATTGAAGGTATCAAAAACCAAAACAACAATGCAACCAGAGTAACCATAGCAGAACCCAAAATTGTCAGGGACTTATCTCTTCTGACCATAAGTATTACAATGAATGGGGGAGAGAATGATGAAATTTAACACATAGGGAAAGGGATGTTTCTGTTAGCTGTAGGGCCCGCCAAAGAAGGCCACAACGTGATGAAATAGTTACATCATGCAAGTTTGCCAGTGTGCTTATCCGGCCAAAAGGTGATAGCAAAACTGCAGTTAACCAAATTACATAGACACACAATTCCCTGTTGCAAAGAGGCACCTAGACTTACCCTTGACAATCCTGTACCACACTCTCCCATTAACACCTTCATCCGCATCTGTGGCTTTCACCTTTGAAAAGAAAAAAAGCCAGTAAAGGCCAGTGATTTTCAGATTGTACCAAAAGCTATCTCCTTCTCCTGCTCTTATGCAAGGGCAAAAGCAACAGTCCACAGATACACAGGACTACCTTGTTTCCTCAAATCCTCTGGGTCACAGGGGCACATCTTTAAATATCCCTATTTCCCAATGGGTTCAGAATCAGAGGTGCCTTTCCCATCTGGAAATCTCATCTCAACTATGGTTTACATGCATGGATAGACCTTTCTGTTGCTCTGTACTGTGAGTGAGGAAGCGTTGTTCCTTGGTCTTCTCTGCCTATGGCAGAAAGTAAATATATGAAAGTCAATAAGGACAAATGCAAAGTACTCCCCTTAGGAAGGAACAATCAGTTGCACACATACAAAATGGGAAATGACTGCCTAGGAAGGAGTACTGTGGAAAGGAATCTGGGGGTCCTAGTGGACCACAAGCTAAATGAGTCAACAGGGTAACACTGTTGCAAAAAAAGCAATCATTCTGGGATGTATTAGCAGGAGTGTGATAAGCAAGACACAAGAAGTAATTCTTCCTCTTTACTCCAGACTGATTAGGCCTCAGCTGGAGTATTGTGTCCAGTTATGGGTGTCACATTTCAGGAAGGGTGTGGACAAATTGGAGAAAGCCCAGAGAAGAGCAACAAAAATGATTAAAGGTCTAGAGAACATGACCTATGAGGGAAGAAAATTAGCTTTAAAGAAAATGAATCCAAGAAGACAGAGGGGACATGATAAGTTTTCAAGTACATAAAAGGTTGTTACAAGGAGGAGGGAGAAAAATTGTTGTTCTTAACCTCTGAGGACAGGAACAGAAGCAATGGACTAAAATGCAGGAAGGGAGGTTTAGGTTGAACATGAAGAAAATCTTCCTAACTGTCAGGGTGGTTAAGCAATGGAATAAATAGTACAGGGAAGTTGTAGAATCTTCATCCATTGGAGATTTTTAAGAGCAGGTTGGACAAACACCTGTCAGAGATGGTCTAGATAATACTTAGTCCTGCCATGAATGCAGGAGCCTGGACTAGATGACCTCTCAAGGTCCTTTCCAATCTTATGATATACATAATTAGCCTAAGCTAATTGGGTACCCCAAGGTTCCAGATGACTGATGTTCATTAACACATTTGTCAATTATCTGGAAAAGGGGAAACATCTACAGATAACACAAAATAATTTAGGTTAGCTAAGACTAGCGAAGATGCCAAAGAACTTCAGAGGGACCTGAAGCATGATGACAGATGAAATTTATCCTTGACACATGCAAGGAAATGCACACTGTAAGAAATAAGTTGAATTTCTCCAACACGTTGTTCTAATGATTCAGGAAAAAGACCTGGGTGTCACTACAGACAGCTCAATGAAAACCTCTGCTCAATGTGCAGCAGCTGCTGTCAAAAAACAGACAGACTGTTAGGATACACATGCACAGTAGGATAGAAGATAACACTACAAATGTTATAATGACATAATATATGTCTATGGTATGTCATCACCTGGAGTACTGTGTTCAGTTCTGGTCAACCTATCTCTAAAAAGATACAGCAGAAACAGAGCAGGTGCTCAGGTGGGTGACAAAAATGACTATCAGCATAGAATAACTTCCAGATGAAGAGAGACTGGGGCTGCTTAGTTTAGACTGGGGATGAATAAGACAGGGAATGATGGAAGTATACAGTAGTGAATGGTATACAAAAGAGTAAATAGGAGCACTCACCTGACCTTTCCCATAATGCAAAATAAAGGTGACAGTCAATTAACTTAAATGTCAGACAATTTAAAACGGATAGAAAGAAATATTATTTATCCAATAGAGACAATAACCTATGGACTCAAATCATAGAGGTATCATAAAAGTTTCATGTAGATGCTGAGACTATCCACAGTTACATTAGGTAGGATATAGTATATATATTATGCTACATACAGGCAATATAACCTCTTACGATTTAGGGCAAAAACAAACCCTGTTGAGGGGATTGTGAAGAAACGTCCTTTCTGGTTACTCCATAATTGTCCATCATGGGTTTTTTTGCATCGTGCTTTGAAGCATCTGGTTCTGGCCAATATCAGAGACAAGTTACTGAACTGGATGGATCACGGGAGGATAATTCCTAAGTCCTAGATATACAGTGTTGAATGAAATGTTGCCAAACACTTGGGGAAACTTTACATAATGGGTCCACCTGGTGTTTCTATGGAACACTGCAGGGTTTCCCCTCCCCATGAGCACTTTCCAGGAACCCACCCCCAAACATCCTTCTTGCTCCGCCTTTGCTTGACCTTCAGAGCTGTTACTGCAAATCTGCCAACATCACATAGCAGCCTTCAAGCAGGATATTGAGGGGTGGAGGGCATGAGTGTCTAATGCCTCCTACACCAGATGAATCAAATTTTTCTAATTTCCTTTCAAGCAGAGAAACAAATGCCTCTCTTTTCCCAATATGCAGAAGAAAAACAAGTGTAAATTGTGGCTATTGCTTTGCAAAATGACTGAGGTGAAAAAAAGGCATGAATGAACAGGAATTTGGGGAATTTCTCAAACATTTTTCTTGATCTGTTCTGCCATGTAGGTATAAAAGTTTCATTCTGTCATTCTGATTTGGCTGAAAATGTTACTGAATATTCTGGATTAACAAAGCAGAAAGGGGATATGCAACAAAATCTCCAAAAATGGCATTACACAAAGGGTTTTATCTTGCCTTGTTGCAAAACAGATATAAGGCCCAAATGATCAGAAGCAGCCACTGCATTGGGGTGCCACAATTCATGGGTGTCCAGCTTCAGATGCCTTTGGGCTGGTTTTAAAGCAGCCTCAATTCTAAATGACATTAATGGGAAACACAGGCTCTCAGAACCTCAAAGTCGGGTTCTAGGTGCCATCAATGGGGCACCCAAAAAGTGAAGACAGACCAAGTTGGTGGCCACTTTCGCAAATGTTGATGCCACAACCTCAAATCGTCCAGCTTTCCTTCCTGTGTCACACTCAGACCCATGTCTCCTCCTCAGTGCCTGTCCAGTCCATATCCCCCGGACACTCACCTAATAGCTCAACTCAAAGCGCTCCCATTCCCTTTCCTCCGTGCTGAGAAATACACGATTGTTAGATACTTCTAACTGCAAGCACAAAACTAGTTTTTCTGCTGGCAAAGGGCTGGCCAAAGCACTTTGCTGCCTTCTCAGCTACCCTGGCATGGTCTGATTTTCAAAACCAACTTTAGCTTGGTCTAGGCCAATTTTTACTTACCCATGAGCTCATTTTCTCTGAAAAGGGGACCTATTTCCAAGTGAAAAGTGTGTAAAATATAGCATATTTTGGAGTGACCTGAAACTATTTTCAAATTAGTAATGACATGGGGAAAAAGCTCACATTTCAAGCAGCTTTGATTTCCTGCCAAGCAAACTATTTAACATGCCTGCGCCATCAGGCTTTGAGTCTGTGAGCTCATTTCCGGGACAGGATTGCACTAACTGTCTGTTACCATGCCCAGATCTGACGAACCAGAGAAAAAGAGGGCAGTGTGAATCTGAGGTCTATTTCCGCTGGCTGATAATTCCTAAGCATGCCCAGAATGTCTAAGGCCAGGTCTACACTACGAGATTAAATCGATTTTAGATACGCCATTTCAGCTACGAGAATAGCGTAGCTGAAATCGAATATCTAAAATCGATTTACTCACCTGTCTTCACCGCGCGGGATTGATCCGCGCGGCTCGCTGTGTCGAATCCGGAAGTCCAGTCATCTAGCTGGAGTTCCGGAATTGATCTAAGCACGCTCTGGGATCGAGATATCGCGTCCAGACCAGACGCGATATTTCGATCCCCAAGCAATCGATTTTAACGCGCCGATCCGGCGCGTAGTCTAGACGTGGCCTATGTGGAGGTCCCTTCTCAGAAAAGCTGAACGAAGGAGAGGAGTCAGAAGAGGGCAGCGGTGAGGAAAACCAGAGGAAAGGGAAGAAGAGAAAGATTCTTAGCAGAGTTTAACGCTGCCTTGGGCTGCCATGCAGTGGGTGTGTATAACGAGAAAAAAATTTCAGTTTTACAGTGAAGACAAAAAGGTGGGATTTTCAAAGCCCATAGATATTAACAGGAATTGGGCATCCAAATCTCCTAGGCCAAGGTGAAAATCCCACCCAGAAAGATTTCCTCATCCACCTTCTGCACAGGATATTTTTTCACTGCTCATCCCAGGTTATTTGATAAAGCCACAAGGGCAGGTATGCCCTGTGGGGAGATGTGCAAAATGGGTCATCAGGTGAAAAGAGAGAGCTTTGGCTCTAAAGTGATTGGTTTCTATCTGCATTTGTTAAGCTACTTGTTTTCAATATACTTGTTTGGCTGCACTGTGCAGCTTCTCCCTCTGCTGGAACTTCTGGTGAAGACGCAATCAGGTGCTTGTGATGCCACTAAAATGACTGTGAAGCAACCAATCCAGCATTATGGACTTTAAGCAGAGGAATAAGGAGAAAGGAAAGTGCACAGGGGGAAATATTTGATTAAACAAAGACAGTCAGAATCAAATATCCTTATTCATGTGGAGTAGTAATTTACTCCTCAGATAGTCACATTGATTTCAACAAAAGCTACTTGTGCAATAAGTTACTACTCCTGGGGAATGAAGGTGGAACAATCTGGCTCAAATACATTTGATACTTCTCAAAATGCAGGAAAAGCACAAAACCAAAATCCACTTTCCTAATAAGAGAGATTTTAAAGTTTTCTATAGTATGAAAATCCTGTTTTAAAGCTGCTAAAATCAACTTGCCCACAACTATTTGTGACCTTTTCTGCTTGTTTTCCAAAATAGAAATTTAGATCTAGTTTTCCCTGTTCTCTCCTGAAAGATTCTGTTGCGGATTGGAGAAGCAGCAGGATTAGGACATCACAAGTAGCAAAAGACAGAGCTGAGGAGCGGAGAGGGGGCAGGGCTATTTAGTTAGACTGCTTAAATGTTAGAACCAATTTCATTCAAAAGGGTAGAAACACTTGGGAGAAAAGCTCTCTTTTGAAAGATACAATCTTCCTTCTTTTGCAGCCAGTCCTGTGGTGAGTGCTCCAGAACAAACTGACATGACAAGATGAGATACTCCTGTTATTTCTAAAGGAGAAAGCAGGAAAAAGCCACTTTTAAAATAAACTATCAGAGTTTCCTTGTCTATCAAAAAGAATACACAAAGAATTTCCCTTTTGCAGGTTACCTTTAAAAGAGAGACCAATAGATACAGGACAGAAGAGTGAGGCTAAAAACAGGTAGTAAAAGGAGAGAGAGTTAAGTGGGAGAAAGAAAAAGCAAAGAAAGATTAGGGAATTATTTTGAGGAAAGGAAAATAGAAGAATGAAAGGAGTGGAAGAGTGTGTTTGAGAGAGAAGAAGAGTGTGCAAAGGAATGAGGCCTGCTTCAACTCCTCCCCCTCCCCCAGCTGCTGATCCCAAATCGGCTCCCAGAGTAACCTAAAGGCTGGCATTCAGTGAATAGCAGCTAGCCACCAGACTGTACCATTCAAACTTTCTGCAGGGGAAGGTAAACGCTGATCAAAGAATTACAATTTAATCCAATATCCCTTCCCTAAAGGGACTACATCCAAACCTCAAACACATGCACAATCCTAACAAATGACCGAACGAGTTTGTTGATTCTAAAGTGCAGGAGCTCTGAAGGTTTGGCTGGTTCATTTAAGTTGTTTTGGCTTTGTCTGTTCCTGCTATTCCCATCCTAGCTGCCATCTCTTCCCCCATCTACCTTACCACCCCCCCCCCCGTTCCCCTCCCCCAAGAAGGGACTGGAAGAAACAGAGAGCTATGGAAGTCCACGCAGCAAGAGGGAAAAGACAGGAGAAGGTAGACACCCCTGTGCATCTTGAGTATTAGTCAGAGAGGTACAAAGCCAGGGGACCGGCTGCAGCCTCATGGGATTATCCTGAAAAGATAACATCAGCTGTAGGAGCACACAAGGGGGGAAATGATCAATCAATGATCTGCGCTAACTCTGAAGAGTTATCCTGCAGCCTGTGTTATGCAACATTTCTTGACAGCTTCTACGGGAAAGGTCAGTGCTCTCAGGTCCTTCTAATCTGGACTGCCTATCCCCTCTTCCCACCTTTCAAGTTTGATTTTACAAAGATCTGGAGAAAAGCAAAAGGCTTTAAAGCCGCCAGGGCATGAGGGTGTGAGATGGGTTGGGATGCTGCTAAAATAAGGTGGTCAGTGTCAAAGCTGATCATTCATGATCACTGTCTCTGTCTGTTTGCTGGGGTATCCCAACAATGGAGGAGGAAAACAGCTCTGTGAACGTATCAACTACTGATCTGCAGGTAGGGTTTTGGGGCAGTGGTCTGAGTCTGAGGAGATTAGTCAAAGGGAAACATATTTTAAGTGATTATTCTGCATTGATTAGGTACTAAGATACTGAGTTTTCTGAAACTTTGTGTTTATTAGTAGAAACTGAACCACTGAATTTTACATCCTTCCCCAAACAGGTGAAAGTTTTTTGTTTTGTTTTTTTGGGCAGGATTTTTTTTTTTGATATTAAGCAGAGCCGGGAACACTTTCCTAGTGTTCACCAATTTCAAGATACAATGAGAAGGGAAGAGAAAAGCTTCTTTTCATCAGCGCTGTATCACAAGTGCACAAGCCACTGAAAATGACTTTCTTCCAGCAAATTACTAGAAAAGGTGATGAGAACTTGTGATAACTACTGCAAAAATGCACAAACTCACTCCAGACCTGCTATTTGGTGAGATCGAGGAGAGGAACTTTTTGTTCCATTTCTTATTATGTTCCAAAACTATGACTTTTTCACTTTTGTTGCAAACACTTTACAACCTTCATCTGTGTGCTATAGTCACTTCATACTATATTTAATCAGATGGGGCAATGTTTTGCATGGTTACTGGCAGTAAGGTGACCAGATGTCCCGATTTTTGGGTCTTTTTCCTATATGGGCTCCATTACCTCCCACCCCCCATCCCGATTTTTCACACTTGCTGTCTGGCAGATTGTTTGTTCTTCAACAGGCCTTTTATTAACACTGCTGGATTTCACTAGCTAATTGTGCTTGCGGTGGGAGCAATCACAGAATGGCAACTTTGGTATGCAGACAGGGCTTGGAGGAAACAAAGTGGCTAGCATGTTTAAAAATACTGCTGGGAAAATGCTTTGTTAACATATTTACAGAATAATGTACCCAATTAATTTCATGAGATTTAATAAATAAATTAAATTCTAAATTATTTGCCACCTCTAGTTGTGTATGTGGCTGAATTGAATTCCACTTTCAATTCAAATGGATACATGCCAATTTTATATATATCAGGCACAATTCGCTCAGCAGTAGTATAAAACTAATTTCAAATTGCTAGCTGCAGCACTGGCCTGAATCTGTCTGTCACCCAGAGCAGCCATTTCCCCTGCACTGAACAGTGAACTGATGAAGGCCTTTGACTTTGTGTGGTAGCAAACTGTCCCGCTTAGTATGTGGTATATGGGGGAGTTTCTCCTTTCTGCTCTGAAAGCCATTAACAAGGGAAGCCCTTCACTCTAGTGGGTACCACACAGCAGATCCCAGCACTAGTTCGGTTTGAGGTCCAGGCTCCGGCAACACCATCTCAGAGAGAGAAAGGCATGCTACTGGGGAAGGGATGAGAGAATTGTCAGGTACAAGCAATTAGGGGTGGAAAGGATGAGATATGGAAAGGATCTGCAGAAAGAGACCAGGAATGTTTCTTCTCAGACCTGGGAGTCTGCTTTAGTTTACCTGTGGATTAGGAGGAGCATTCAGCAGGCTTTTGTGGGAGAAGGGAAATCAATACACTGTCTCAGGAAAATAACAGTGGACATTAAATTGGGAGTGGACATTAAAGTGGAGGAAAATGGACATAATGGCATACAGACTGTGCACAAAGTTGTCTGATTTATCAGAGAGATTCCACTCTTCAGTTCAGAGCTCGGAGGCCAAATGTACTCAATTACAGCAGTGTAAATTTAGAGTAGCTCCATTCAACTCAGTGGAGTGGCAAGGACGCTGGTTGTAACCAAGAGCAGAATACGGCCTGCGGCTGCTAGCACAAGTGACTTGTGTTTGAAAATCCCTTAGTGTATTCTCAGCCTGAGGTACTGGATATCAGCTGTGCAGCGCTCCATACTGTCAAGCGCAAGAATTCAAAGCTCTTGAAACAGGTCTCCACAAATGAAATTGGCTTAAAATCTAACACATTTTGGTTTCTTTTTCTTTGCTTTCTGGTTTTTGAACCTCTGTGCTGTACATGGGTTCATGTTTTCAAGCTTGCCTCTGCAACCGTGAAGGCTAGGAATTTTCTTTGTCTTTCTTCCTTTTTTTTTGGAAAGCTGAGATTCTCATGTAATGACTTGAATCCAGGGACTGGGTCCTTAAGAAAAAGTACCAAATATTGCAAGATTTGCAACAGAATCAGAACAGCTGGCAAAAATAATCTCTGGTAGTGTTCATGTGAGCCAGAATCCTGTGACTCATGCTGAAAATACCCGTCTGGAAATCAAAATGATTCCCAACTGATTCAGTCAGTGGAAGGAGGAAATGACTCAAAACCTCCCTCACTCCCCTGGATGGCTGGGAATGGAATTGCCACTGAGGCCACGTGAAAAGAGTGCTTTGGGGGTCACTCTCTGGTGAACACTGACAATAATCCTGGTGGTATCCCTAGGGGGCCCACAGCCACTTCTCCAATGGAGTTGTGGTAGCACTGCAGTGATGCCAGGGTGAGGGGAGTGAAGTCTGGAAAGTTTGCATTTTTTTTTTAAACATGAAAAATCTTTCCACTGAAGGTAGGCAGCTGGAAACCTTCAGAAGTACATCTGAACTTTGTGAAGATGACTTCTGACCCTTCACTTTACCATGTGTTAAATGAAATAATCTGATCTTGTGTAGGTAATTTGGTTCACGTGGTTTTCTTGAAGCTCTCCAGGTGAAGTTTGAGCTGCTTTGGCTGCGGCAGGGCAGCTTTGGAAACTACAGGGAATATGGTGGCTTTTCCCTACATGTATTGAGGGAAATTTCTCCATCTAAAGAATTGTGAATAAACCTCTTTCATGAGAACCACCATCAGAAGGTGTGGGAAGGGCAGAGGCTGAAACAAAAGCAAACACATATATTACCAACCTGAAAAAAGGCTTCTACTGGTGGGGGAAAGGACCTCCTCAGATCTGACATGACATTTAGTAACATAAATGGGCCTAAGAAGTGATCCAGAGGAATGAGATTCTGATACAGTGTCACAGGGGGACTGAATTATAGCCGTGTACATTGAATCTTAAGTCTAGTCACTCACCATATGTTCTTCATCATACTAAATAGACACCATCAGCCACAAGTATTTTTAGGGACTGGTTGGTTAAGTCAGTATTAATGCTGGAATATAATATGATTGCTTAATGATTGACAGAGAGTGCATGTATGTAAAATGCTGTTGTCTTTTTATTATAATTAATAGATATCCCTTAAAGCTTTATAGACAATTTAAAAATGGTGAGTTTTTATATTTTCATGTATTTAAAAATGTTATGATTGCATATTGTGCCATTCTAGTACCTAGAGTATTTGCATAGCAAACATTTTGCAGCAGTGATTTAATCTCTGTAGAAATATGCAGCAGAATATTTTTCTAACTCTCAATGTCAGTGGGGTCAGGATATAGTGCAGTTCACCTGCAGAATGGATTTTCTATTGGATGTAGAGATTAAGCTAAAAGCAAGCATGACTTAGCACTCTCACCTTTTCCTGCTTCTCTCACAGAAATAGGGAGTTAGACTGTGAGTTGTATAGCTCCTCTACAGTCATCTTGATAACTGTCCACCATGACTGTTGCAACAGCATAAGCCTCAAGCTTCTATAGAAACAGCCATTTAAATGTTCGCTTCCTATATAAATCATCAAGGATATATGTGGGAAATCTCCTATATTATTCTGTGCATGTTGCTTGATTCAGTTTTCGTTTGGATAAATTCACTATATAGTTAAGTCCCTCCACTGACTTTTACACCTGGGAGTTGCCTCTTCAACAATGGCTACCAGCAATTCCACTGAAAACCACCAATTGCAGGCTAACTCTTATCTGTGTGTCAGATGTTGGCCTAGCTATGGTTGCTCTGGCAATGCAAAGCAACAATAATGCTGGCTTGTGAAGGATTCCACTAGCATGGGGGATTCTTGAGTGATACCGAGCTGCTGTAGCTGCTCCTCAGCTAACTCCTTTACTGGCCCTCAGTGTAGGGGGCATGGCTGGGGAAATTTTTTTATAAGCTGGCTAAGGTGTAAAAATTTTGAAGGAAACTAAGTCATTAGCATGATATGAAAAACAGGGTTCTAAAGACAGAGAGAGAAAAAGATAGTCTTGTGGCTAAGACATTGAACGGGATCAGGAGATCTAGGTACAATTCCTTGCTCTGCCACAGATTTCCTGAATGACCTTGGACAAGCCACAGAATCTCTCTGTCCCTCAGTTCCCCATCTGTAAAATGGGAATAACAATACTTCCTGTGTCTGTCTTGCTTATTATAGGCCGGGGGCAGCACTGCCTATTATTAAGTGTGCCAGGCATTTTGCATAAGTCCCTGTTTTCACTTACTTATAACTTTGTCAAACTTCAACCATCTTGGCTGACATTTTCCATACTGGATGTCTGCCTCAGACTGAATTTGTTAGGAAAATTTCAGCCAAAACAGGTCAGCCATTTCTGGGAACGAGGCTATGGAAAAATACTTTGTTTTGCTCATGTTAAATTCTTGAGACCTTTTCTCTGAAAAGCTCTAGCTCCCCTTTGGAGCAAGGACTTGAAATTTGGCAGGAGATGGCTTCTGTCAGAGACTGTGCCTTTGCCATCCCCATGAAAATCTGCCTCAATTTGGCCATGTTATAAGCCTTTCAAAAAATATCACAGTAATATCTATGAAACCCATTGGCAAAAGGAGTCCCATCTCTGTCTTCTACTCGTCCACATATAGGATGACAACCTACTATTGCTATCAATTACTTCAGGTCCATGTGGTTGATTCCATCCCTGCTGACAATGCATGTGGGTGTCATTTTGATGCCACATGATGGAATTTCTGTTTTTTCAGTTTGCGTTTTTTTTTTTTTAAAACAAGGCCATTATCCATAAAAACTACATTAAAATAACATTACTAATGTTTGCAAAGTCTAGCACTCAAAACCAAGAAAATGCCAGAATTAAGGTTGCCTGTGCATGTGCATGTGAGAGTCTTAAATGACATGATTACAAACTATTTTTTCCACAGCAACCCTGCCCCATTCAGTGCACAGGATAGACAGTCCTCACTTGATGAACTGCTTATTCAAGATTTTGTTTTCTCCTCCTTGTTCACTATGTGGCCCCATGTATTATTTACTGTGTTGGGGCTTCTCAGGGCTACTGTAATAAATATAAACCAATTAATAATAATTTAAAAATGTTTACCCAGCCCTTATATTTCTTGAAAATCCAAGCAGCTCAGTGATGAAAAGAAATACATCTGAATGTTAAAATGAGTGTCTGAGACTGAGTTCACATTGCTGCATGGTTGTACTAAATGCCTTTAGAATGGTCTTGGTAGCAACATTTTCTGGAGTTTCATTGAAAAAAATCCAAAATTTTTCCCCAATCCTCCAGTTATAGTTGGTGAAAAATTCTGATAAATCGAAAATGTTTTAAAATGTTTTGATGGAAATGTTTATACCAGCTCTAGTATTCCCTTCTTTACACTTTATTGCTGAGCTTTACATAATGGAGCGCCATTGGAATAGCAGCACTAGAGATGTGACATGCTAATTACCCAGGGCAATGGGGAAGGGTGCATTTTGCTCCACATACCAGTATGTGGCTATATATTCCTTTGAACAGATATTCCTGTCAGGGGGCTCTGTTTTATATCTTGTATTTTAGTTCAGTGCACAGAAACTGTATTTAATAGAGCTAAATCCCACAATAGGGTATCTTTTGTTGCATTGTCCCTGCTGGTGTATTGGAACAAACGGTTCCATAACCTCATGTCACAGGCTTGCAGCCCCGTACTTCATTTCTAGAGAGTCCAAACTCTGGACTGTCAGCCAGGGTAATTCAGTTTCTTAAAAATAAAAAGCCAGGTGCTTGTTAGAAGGTGTCCGAGTTACAAGTGGAATGCAAAGAGGTGCACTTTGCCCATGTGATGATGGGCCTCATGGAAACTTCCCCTACCCTCATTTTTACAGTGGAAGCTTCCTGCATCATGTTTTGGTGAAAAGTGCTGAGCTGGCATGTTTTGGTGAAAAGTATTGGTGAAAAGTGCTGAGCTGGTAACCTGGCAAACTGAAGTCTTCTCTTTAACCAAGGAACACATATAAGACATAAATCTCACACACTAGCCCACTGATGTGCCTCAGCCCAGTTCTGAAGGAACCATCCTCTAAGGATAAGAAGGTCATTCCATCTCTAATCCCAAGTAGTCGTCGTCCACCTTGCTGATGGTACCCACATCACTGCTAACTGACACCAGTCATGAGCGTGGTTTTGGTGATGTGTGCATCTCTGTGGACTGAGGCCATCAGTCAATTTTACAACAGCTAGGGAACAGCTTCTAGATGGTAGCTTCTTACAGCTGGTGTGGATACTTCCACCTTTTCATGTTCTCTGTATGTATAAATATCTTCTTACTGTATGTTCCATTCTGAGCATCCGATGGAGTGGGCTGTAGCCCATGAAAGCTTATGCTCAAATAAATTTGTTAGTCTCTAAGGCGCCACAAGTACTCTTGTTCTTTTTGCTGATATAGACTAACACGGCTGCTACTCTGAAACCTGACCATCTTATTTCTGTTAATCTTCTGCATTGCAGGAAAGATGAACACAGAGGATGTTGGGAATGAGACCTCTCCAACACCTAGTATCCTTGGATTTCTTGTAACCACCACCAAGTTGGTCCCACTAAGTCCTGTGCCCCCAGGGGAGAAGCCAGACCCTTTGCCTATTATCATTGCACTCATCTGCATCTTTGTCCTCCTGGCTACCTGTCTCATCTTCATCACTCTCTGCAAACCAGCAGCACTCGACCAGGCCTGCTATGGGCCACATGAGTGCATGCCCTACCACCCAGAGGATGCCAGTGAACCGCAGCTAAGGTTCTGGAAGCGACTGGGCTCCCTAAGGCGTTCCATAAACAGCTTCAGGCGGACCCAGCCTGTCTCCCAGTGCCATCGGACCTGCTCACGGATGCCACCAGCCACCCAGGATTGGGACTTCATGGAGTCCACTAAAATGTGATAGCTGTTTCTCCACTATTCTGCTGCAAAAACCAACTCACCTCATTGCACAAACACCCCATTCACTGCTGTCAATGAGATCTCAAATCGTCCAATACCACTCTGCGGAGCACAGAGTCAGGACAGAGACCTTGGGAGAGTAGAGTGGCAGCGATTCCCGTACCTACGGAAATCTCTAAAGGAGTCCCACAGCCCACAATGTGACAGCATGAAGTTTGTAAAGACCGGCTGATGGAACCAGATTACACCAATGTGGCACTGTTTCTTGGGGCCCTACAATCTGGAACTAACCAGCAATGAGTGACATAAGACCAGCAACATCTGCTACGGATACCATTTGACAGAAGGCACCACTAATTCTAAAGCTCCTTGGAAAGTGTCTCCGTGGGGCTAAGGTGTCTATTTCTCCAAGTTTTGGTAGTTTGAAGTTTTCCTCCATCTCTGACTATAAAGACCAAGGGGTGCCCATGCTGATATTAAAATAGCTGCCCTCTTTTCACAAACAAAAGCATTAGGGTATGTCTACACATAACCCACAACAGTGGCACTGCTGCACGTCTGCAGTTGCATTCCTGTAGGGATTCAGTGAAGACACTACCTAGAACAACAGGAGGGGCTCTCCCATTAGCGTAAGTACTATGCCTCCCAGAGTGGCAGTAGGTAGATTGACGGGAGAATTCTGTTGACCCAGTGCTGTCTAGGGTCAGGGGGTACATCGGTTTAACTGTCACTCAAGGGTATGGATTTTTCACACCCCTGAGCAACATAGTTATACCAACCTAATTTCCTAGTGTAGACCAGGCCTTAGCCATTACAGCTCTTAGTTCATGGAGAATAGAAGCTTTCATAGGTTTTGCCAAAATCAGATAAAAACCCCAAACGCACCTGTAGGACCATGTACTTCTTCATACATAAAACAGCTCTCTACGTTAGGTGTGGCACCGTGGCTAAGTGGCCATGTTCAGTTCACTGTATATACCCTGAGCCAGTATAGATGAAGGGAAGAAGACCCAGTGCAAGGCACTGCATTGAATTTGCAAGGAGGTGACGGGAGGAAGTGCCTTGCAGGTGTTGTGTTCAGACCAGATCTCCCTTCAAACATTCAGCAATGGCTGATTCAGGAGTGGCACTTGGGCAGCTACCATTTTAAAGTTTGTTCTCTGGGACAAACAGGTCATGGCCTGATGCTGAGCCACAGTGTCACGTACCCCCACCCCCACCAATGCCACCCTGCAGTGCTGTGATACATCACTGCCATCTTGGGTAAGAACATAACATGCTGACGTTGTGTCAGTCTGGATGTTTTCAAGAAAACAATAATGTGCCTCAATCCTCACTTGCAACACGTGTGCCATTTTAAAAAAAGGACATACAAGCTGGGCTCCAAAGGATGCTGTTTGATCTCGCTTTGCGGTGGATGGCCCCTGGGCTTTGTGAGGGAGAAGACAAAGAGAGGAAAAAACTAATGGGGACACTGGATCCCTCTCTAGATCACAGAGAATAGGGAGCTCATTAACCCCCCTCCCCCCCCCAAATACACCAAATTAAAACATTTTCTTGAGGGCTCACTTATTTGCACCATCTGCTTTAAGCACTAGCCTTTAATACTAGTAAGAAAAGTGAAATAAATGCTATTCTAAGCATTCCTGCTGGAGGCCTTGAGAATTTCTAACACTAGGGTCTGTGGGATCTTTTGTCTTTTAACCACTAACAATGCCTCTTTCTGGGGCTACGTCTACACTACTCACCGTATCGGCGGGTTACAATCGATCCCCGAGCGCGCTTATATTGATTCCGGAACTCCACCAACCCCAACGGAGTTCCGGAATCGACAGGGGGAGCAGCGGACATCGATCCCGCGCGGTGAGGACGGGTGAGTAATCCAATCTTAGATATTCGACTTCAGCTACGTTATTCACGTAGCTGAAGTTGCGTATCTAAGATCGATTTTTCCCCATAGTGTAGACCAGCCCTGGGAAATACTGAGAAATGGAGCTTGAGAATGGATTGAAGAGAATGTGAAATTGTGTTACTTCAGTTTTAATATGTGTTTTGAATATTGCAACTAAAATATTCAGGGTTCCTGTTTCCTGGTCTGAAAGGGACAGGTCCAAAAGACACCCACGGGAAGATTTCACAGATAGCTCAGAAGGTGCTGCTTGGCTTTTTTTGAAGAACATTGGGTAAGTCGTGTAACATCTGTAACAAATGACTTGGGCAAGGGAGCACCAATCTCACTGGCTAACAAACACTGCATCTAAGATGAGTGACCCAGAGTAAAGCTATTACAGAAGTGTATTCTCTGAATTGACGTGTATTCCTTTTAAGCAGATGTATTCCTTTACATTTTTTATTGTATTTTACATTTTCATGCCTTTATAAGCGTATTCTTTGAGCCAGTTTATTCTGGAACTGGGGCCTCATTATAATTCTGTAATGATTTGGAGTTTGTGCATGGAAAATGTCTTGTCTCAGCTGGCCTATTCCTACGCAGGTGTGTGCTAAATAAGCTCGACTGCATTCACTCTCTGTTCATCATGTAAGGTCTATGTACTCATCTCAATGATAAAATCCGTAGGTTGTTATACGTTTCTAGGTAATCATGGACTCCACAAATCTCTACTGAAAAAAACACTTCAATAAATAAGCAGCAGGATCAGGTAAACATGCTTGTGAATGCATTAAAAGGGCCTTTGGAGGGTTTCAACCACTGGCAAGTAGGCTGTGCAAGGATGAGCCCCTCATTTCTGCTGCGAAGCACATATGACTGGCACGGTAATCTGCCTTCCCGTTTACAAAGAGGTTCTCTAAAAATAGCAGTATAAAAAATTGCACGTTAGTATCTTAGGGCCAGGTTTTCCAAAAAACTCCATACCCAACCGCTCCCATTTAGCTACTTAAATAAAGTGGCCATTTTTCAAGTGCCCAGTGCCTAGCAATGGAGCAGTGCTCTTTCCAGCTAGCATCTTGAGAACAATGAGAACTGTTAGGTTCCCATTTAGCCCTAAGGGTTCATGACAATTTAAAACGCAGGGAAACATTAAGGGAAAGGAAAATGCATTTTCTTTAACTTACTCAGCTATAAACATTTATTTTAAACTAAACCCACAAAATTATTTGTTTCCTAGATTTGTTTATATCATCACTCTGACATCATTTAAACCCAGTTTAATGTATTTCATTTCCCTTTGGTTTTGTTTCAGAGAAAACAAGCTTTCCTGGAAGGTCATTAAGGCCTGTTTTACAGGCAAATTCTCTGGAGTTATCACCTTCTTTTCTTTCCAGACTTTCATGTGCATTTCATTTCAGGGAATATTCTAGAAAACATCATATTATCTTCTGTAGGAAAGCCATGATACCAGGTTCAGTTTTGTTTCCTAGTTATTATTGCGTTCCTCCACAATATGTTATTATCCAACAGACAGGCAATCAGAACAGTTTCTGCATAAACACAGGGCAATTGTCAAGCATGTATGTTCCTTCTGTTTAAAAACATCTTTTGATTTGCAAACATATTTTTGTTTCAAATTCATCAAAAGGGGAAGTTTGATTAGGAAAAACAAAATAAAACATACTTTGAAAGTAAAGCATGATCAGTCTATGCTCATCCAGAGCAAATTCAGCAAATGAATGAACACAGGGTTAAATTAAGAGATTGTGCAGACTACCTGACTTCCCACAGGGGGTCTGAACAGCATCACTACATTACCCCGAAGGAGAAAGTTAATGCTGTGGCTGCTCCTCCAGAGGGGAGAGGGCTGGTTACAAAGATGGGGGGAAGTCCTTGGCAACCATCAAGGTTCCTTTGTGCTTCCAGAGTGGCACAAAAGAAGCCTGTAGTCTGGCCTATGTGGGAAACTGAGGATTCCCCTTGTGTGGGTGAATGCTCAGCCCTGCAAAACTTGCACAGTGAGCTTTATACCACCTGCTCCTCACTTCCTGGTACAGAGGGTGTGGCTAGTGCAGCAGGGGCAGAGATGGAGAACAATGTACTTCAGCAATCTTGGGCCAGCAGAACAGTTCCCAGTCCTGGAAGTTAGAGGCTGCTCTAACTTCACCGGGGCTGGTTTGTCCCCTAGCCAACCCTAAGATCAGGACAGGTGGAAAGAAAATGCATTATGAGAGAGCTTCGTGGGTCTTGAGTGCAGCATTATAATTCTTGGCCTTTGCCTGGAAGTGGGAGGTCGAAGAGGAGGGTGCAGGTGTATGTGAACACACACTCAGGAGAGGGACATTTCCACCCTTACCCATAAGAACCTGGGAGTTACAGGTGTCCAAGTACAGACTGCTCACCAGCCCCATAACTAAGAGTGTTGTCTTTATTCCCTCAAGGCAATCAGACATGCTTTGCAATCTCTTCCCTTTTTGTCTGTGGGGGGTAAAGGCTGGAGTCATCCATTTTTTACTGATTATATCTTTTAAAAGTTTGTTTCTGGATGTGGAGCTGAATTGACAGCCTGGAGAGCAGGGTCCCATATGAATTTAGAGATCAGGCACAACAAAGGCAGCAACAGAGCCCAGTACTTCTTTCTACACTGCCCTGGCAATGTGACTGGACCCTGATCTAGAGGAATCAGCTCTAGGATAAAAGAGCAACTTAGTCTCCAGGCCTGTTCAATACTTGGATTCTCCACTTATGTATTTAGATGTATATGCACAGAATAAAAAGGGAACCTACTGTTATGCTTTGAGCACACTGGCATAATTTAAGAACTACCCATATAAGAAATAACACTGCAGCATAGCTAAGGCGCAGCAAAGCCAGTCAGCATAACCCAGAACCAGGCACATAAAAAGCTAAAATTCAGACAACCAAAAGCACCATTTGTGGTGATTTTTTTTCCGGTAGGGTCATATGTCCACTAGGAACCACTCAGATGGAACTTCTTTCACAAATGGCACCCTTGATAAGGGCCATCAGATAATAGCGACTTTCAGTTACTACCAACCTGGGTGGGATTCAACTAGTGACCAACAGGTGAAAGGCTCCACTATTTTTTCCCCAGCAAATCACTTTGCCAGCTCTTTCTCCCTCCACGTGACAGGGACAAAGCCCTGTCACCTCACTGCCCCTTTTCCAGCACTAAGAGATGCATTCAAGTCATAAGAAGGCCTCACAGAACATAGTGCAAAGACTCGTTGGTGCCCACTCCAGAAAACATTTGGATTTGAAGTGAGGTTGGAAACCCTCAGAGTCTGAGTGAATACATGCATTCATTCCCAGCTCATTCAGGCATTCAGCTCTACTGATGGCTAGTTCCAAAGGGGAAACAAAAATAAAAATGAGACTCCAAACTCCTTTCTCTCTCTCTCTCTTTGAAGACTTCTATATCCTCTCAGCCTCTTAGCTCACTGGGAGGAGAGAAAAGGCACTGCAGCCTCAGCCAGTGTCGCAATGAAAGCGGCTCTGTTCTGGGGCACTAGCTGCCTGCTATTGAGGCCTGTCTCCTTTCCCTCTTCACCATGGAAAATGTTACTTTACCCAAGCAGACTAGAAACTTGCAGAGTGCAGCTCTGCTGCTGCTGCTGTGTCCTTAGCCACATATACCAGCTGGGCGGGAAAGAGAAGAAAAGCCAAAGAAAGAGAAAGGAAGAGGCTTTCACAAGCAGAGGTTTTTTCTGAAGAAGTGGGGCGAAGCAGTTTCCTGTTTTTTCTCTTCCCGGGTTCTCTCCCATTCCATGTCTCTGCTCAGCATCCAAAAAATGAATGACTTCACTTGCCCAGCTTCCTCTCTCCCAGCCTCTTTCTAGTGTTTTCAGTCCGCCAAAGGAGAGGAAGGATTGGCTAGTGAGTGCACAGTATGGAATAATCCTAGACTTGCAGGGAGATGGATCATGGCCAGAGGTGGAAAGACCTGTTAAGTTCTATACATCTGTGTCTTTCCAGCTAACAGTCTCAAGTCGCAAGAGGGAAAGGAGGTGAGATTCCCTTTCACACAGTAACACTCTTCCTTTGGAGCCTGGGGAACAGGAGGGATACATGCCTGAACTATGCTGCTGGAGTCTGGGATGTTCTCTGGTACACTGGCCTCATAACTGCTCTGAAGGAAGATAGGCCGATTGTCATTGACATCTAGTACAGTGATGTGCACGGTGGCTGTCCCAGTCCGCCTGTTCCCTGTGGGGCCATTGTCTGTGAAGAACAGAAAACAAGGGGGTCCATCTCACTTCTCTCCATCTCACAGACAGGAAGCACATAGTTCTCTTGTCAGGTGTCGACTATTTGTTGAGGATTACATTTCATTACAAGATGAAAAGGCCTTTCCTCTTCTTATGCCAAGAGGTGGGCCATAAAGGACGAAGCTCCAATTCTGCCACACTTTCCACAGGGAAACAGACTATAGCATCATAAAAAAATGAACACACACCTATTTTCTACATGGAGTGGCCAATTAGTCACCCATTAAACAGAAACTGTGAAAAGTAAGAGGCCCACTCTCTTTTCTTCTTCACCTTCTCTGCAATTTCAAAATCTATGCAATTATTTTTCCTTTTTAAGGCAAATGTTCTTTTTTAATTAACCAAAAGAAAAAATAGGAAAACAGCATCAGATGCCCAGCTCCGATGCAGCAGCATAAATCAATATGCATGACAATGCAGGAAACAAAAAGATGGCATGAAAATGAGTTTGGTTTCAAGACTCCAAGGGGTTACCATAAGCAATGAGAAATAAGAATTTAACATGTTTTAAAAAACATATCTTAACACTTATCAGTTTTAAATACAGCAAACTGGGGGCTAGGAGACAACATGGAAAGACAGACACTCTGATAACTGCCTGAGGATCAGTGCTTATCCTTTGTTATTTCAGAAATGGTCACTAAATATCCAGCTGACTTGTATTATCAAGTGCCAATGTAACCCTGCATGGGGTTCTTTGGAGATGGGAGGAGATAGAGGAGTTCCCTCTGCTTCTGTAGCTAGAAGAGGACCAAAATCCATACGAGGGAGATAATATTATCCACAGCTGCAAACACTGGGAATCGCTGGTCTCCTAATATTGTTCCGCCCCCTATATCATCTGCTTTTCATGTGCATTCCAACAGTTTTGTGGTCTATAGAAAATTCCTACCTTGTGATTGATCTCCCCTTCCAAAGAATGCCAAGGCTCCTATAAACTAACACAGCACTGTAAGCCCTTGGTGATCATGGCCAGAAAATAGTTGGCACTAAGTCTCTTTGATCATGCCAGCTGACTCCACAATGTCAACTGGCAGTAAGCGAACCAGGTTTTGGCCTGGCACTTTCAGATTGATCTTGTTGCACCATAACTCCATAGTGAATATTTTCATTACAGCAGGATATACAGTAACAAGAGATTGAACTGTTTCCTTACTTGAGGGAGGGCTTTTTTCCCCCAGATCACAGTAGAGCAGTACAGGGAAAGCCCTGGACTGAATGAACACAAATAAGGAATCCCTCTGCCACCCAGTAAAGGCAGGTCCCTCCACACTGGGGCTGAGATATATTAACAGAAGTGGGATATGAATCATTACTATTAAAACACATCTACTGACATTGATTTACATGGTGCTGGCAGACAGTTCCCTCTCTCTCTCTCCAATACACCCCAAAGAAGAGTTGTATATAACCTAAATTGTTTGCTTGAATAACAAAAACAAAAACTGAGGGAAATCCTTACCTATGGCCTCCAGGACTAGGGTATATGATGCCATAGTTTCTCTGTCGAGATTCACTACTGTTCTGACCACACCATCTCTGAAGCCAACACCGAACTTACCATCCTGATTTCCACCTGCAGAAAGGCAAATGAAAATGTTTCAAAGACAGAGTGAGAAAACAGACACAAGTTAAAAAGTGACTGGAAACCTAACCTAATATTATTGGGAAAACACCACAGTAAAACCAATGAGTGCTTTCTAGTTATGGCTCCAACTAATGGATGACAACATAATTATTATACTGTTTGGCTCTTGAAAGCTGTTGGGAACACATGTTTTTAAAATCATTATTGCACAACATTGTCTTGTATCTATTCTGCCAGATCACAAGAAGAAGGCAGTCTCCAGGATACTGGATAAGGTAACGCAACCAAATTATGTCAAGTGTATGAAACATAGCACGGTTTCCCACAACCCTCACGGCTGCCCAATGTAATGCAATCAGTTCAATCCCTCACACTACTCAGCGCAACACATTGCTACCCAAGTAACAAACCAAATGTCACAATGCTATGGATTAACCAGTGCAAACCACCACAGCATGACCTGATCTGTGACTCAGTCAGATATACCAGAACAACTCTGTATCTGCACTCTTTGGAAGAGGATGGGAGTGTTTTATATGGTAAAGAATGAACAGGCCACTAACTGCTAAAGTAAATGGCTCCCTTTTCCCCATCCCTCCAACCGCTGGTCAAGGGCCTTTATTAGACAGGTTACAGCCCAACACAGGTTGTAGGGAATGCTGTGCTAAGTTAAAAAAGTCCAAATGGACACTTTCGGCTTCTGAAAAAAAGTGGGTCATTTCATACAGTTTTCATAGTGTCCATGGGGAAACACATATGTATTTTTTTCTTGCTGGACCATAAGGGCTGTGGGACAAAAACACAGTGCAGCTATAGTAAGAAGAGTGATCATAATGTGATGTTACTGGTTTCTCTGTGTCTCCCTCTTCATGTCCAAGCCACATGTGCTCACTTTGCAAGTCGAAGTACTCGAAGGGATTTTTTTTTTCAACTGCAGGTGCAGAAAACTCAGCTTGGGATGTGAAGACCAAGTTTTGGGGTTTATTTTTGCCCTTTTTTTCACTTTCAGTATTAGAGATTCTGCAAGTAGAATTCAACTGACTATTTTGGTGATGGCGCACGAGGCGGATTAGAATCCAGTTTGCCCCTCCATCACTCTGTTGGTTCTGCAGTATTAACAGAAATAAAAGCATGTTTGTTTCAGTAATGGGAGCAGATTTGACCTGGGAGTGGGGAATATGGTATTTTGTATAAGAAGGTGCTATTTTACAGACATGCTTCCAACCATAAATGCACTTTAAATGAATTGTGCCTTATGACTTAGTCACATATCTTATGGCTGCAGTAAGCCAATCCTTTTGCTTTTATGATGCTGAGAGGGAAGATGTGGCAGAAGGAGAACTGAAGAGAGTTCTGGTTCTGATTTCAATCAAAACCATATGAATGAGAATCAGAATGTATAAGAAGAATGCAGAGAAATAATGCAGGTACAGCACTTCTTTCCCGGCTAAAGGACGAGACTACTCAATAGCTAAAGCTAATATAAAGTTAAAACAAATTTGGGGCATCATCATCATTTCTGTACAGAAGAGGGCGATAATGCACAACAACTGGAACCTCTGGAGAAAGCTTTTTGGAAGCGTGAACAACAAACTTTCTGTCTTGTATATCAGAACGACACAGCAAACTCTTCAGAGAGCACGATCTCCAATAACACCTACAAACACCACAACACCACTGCCATCGAATAGACAAACGCCACTTCTGCAAACCAAAACATCCTTCTCCATCTCTCCCATACAGAACACATCAGCACATTCACACTCCCACTAGCTCCTCTGTCCCCATGCCATTGCCAGCATTCCCACTACTCTATGGGGGTGGAGCCATCTTAATAAGTAGTAGTCTCAAATGTCTATTTCCCCATCCCTGGGTGTCACTGGAAGTTGTGGCCAGCCGCAGCTCATACCTCCCCTCCAGAGGGTTTGGTCTACTCAGTGCTAGGAATAGTTGGAGTTATGACAGGAGTATTCCAGAAAAATGGGAGTGGAAAGAGACCTGAATCTAACAGCGATATCAACGATGCCCTATGAGATAGGAGGCAGCACATTTTCATGTCATCTTCCATGCCTGTCTGAATACAGCTCCCTTGGCAATGCTTCACCTGACCTTGCAAAGGAGACCAACAATTCCTGCTTCAAGCCCTCATGCTCATGTTGTGCAGACACATACAGCTGATTATGCTTTCAGGTTGATGAAGCATAGATAATTCTTAGCCTCAAACAGTTTTTCAGTCATTTGCAAAGCATCATAGGAAAATGTAAGCAAATCAGCCTTGCAAAGCAACAGCAGGATGAAATGCCCCTTTGGCCGTCTGATTTGCATGTGTTTTACCCACAGTGCTTTGCATCATGACTCTGGAACAGGTCTAAGGATGGATTGATGTTCTCCACTGCATAGAGATTAACGGCACAGCCAAGATATATCAGAGATAAGAAGGCATAGGAATATTTGGTACCAGTGATGAAGTAACTGAGCTCAGCATTCAGACCCACATCAGCGTCAGTGCAGTTCAGACGGACCACTTTGAAGTCCCGGCGTATGTTCTCAGGTAGGGAGATGTTGTGGACAGCTGGGAAGAAGGTGGGGTTCTCGTCATTCACATCCAGAACTGTAACAGACAGCAGAGGGTCAAGTATGCCCCTTGCCTATGAACCCAGTCTAGTCTGCTGTTCTTAAAAGGCCACTGCCAACTATCAAGCTTTCAAACAGATCCCTTCACTAGTGACTGTTCTGAACTTCCAATTTTTACAATTCCTTTATTGTTATTTATTATTTGTACTGAAGGGTTGCCTAGAGGTGCCACTCAGGATCAGAGCCCCATTATGTTAGGTGTTGTACAAACACAGAATGAAAATACCATTCCTGCCCTGAAAGGCATACAAGAGTTTACAGTACAAGTAGATACTCAATCAGCACAGGACAGGAGACGTTCTGAGGGACAGACATACAGAGACAGTTCCCATTGCTTCCCAGGGGAGGAGGAGGGAAGAGAATCTGGAGCCTACAGGTGGATGGCCTAGCCATCTCCTGGTGCATGGCAGAGAGGGTGCTAGGGCTATAGGTGCAGACAAAGATCCTTCCACACACTAGACTGAAGGGATTCTGGGGTTATTTCTTTTCTCATTTCTTAATTATGTTTATCATAGTCTCTAGCAACCACAATGTAATTAAATTTAACATCCTTGTAGGGAGAAAAATGCCAAAGAAACCCACCACCATAGCATTTAACTTCAAAAAGGGGAGCCACACAAAAATGAGGTGGCTAGTTAAATGAAAGTTAGAAGGAAGAGTCACAAGGGTGAAATGCCTGCAAGCTACATGCAGACTATTTAAAAACAGCATAATAGAGATTCAAACTAAACATATGCATCAGATTAAAACAAACAAGCAAAAATACACCAAACTGTAAGAGGACCAAATAATTCAAAACTGCCACCATGGCTAAACAGGAGAGTGAAACAGGCAGTTAGAGGTAAAAGGGCATCCTTTAAAAACTGGAAGTGAAGTACTAGTAAGGAAAATAGAAAGGAGCATAAACTCTGGCAAGTCAAGAGTAAACGTGTAATAAAGCAGGCCAAGAAAGAATTTGAAGAGCAACTATCTAAGGACAACAACAATAATTAACAGCAATTTTTATTTTTAAGTACATCAGCAGCAGGAAGGCTGCTGAACAGTCAGTGGGGCCACTGGATACTCAAAGTGCTAAGAGAGCACTCAGAGAAGACAAGGTAGTTGAAGAGAAGCTAAACTAATTCTTTGAATTGGTCTTCATTGCAGAGGATATAGGGGAGATTCCCACAGGTGAGCCATTCTTTTTAGGTGACAAATCTGAGGAATTGTTCCATATTGAGGTGTCAACAGAGGTGGTTTTGGAATAAACTGATAAATTAAACAGTAATAAGTCATCAGGACCAGATGGTATTCACCCAAGAGTTTTCAAGGAACTCAGATAAGAAATTGAAGAACTACTAAATGTTGTATGTATCCTATCACTTAAATCAGCCTCTGTATCAGATGAATGGAGGGTAGCTAATGTAACACTTATTTTTAAAAAAGGTTCCACAGGCGATCCTGGCAATTTCAGTCTGCTAAGCCTAACTTTAGTACCAGACAAGTTGGTTGAAACTATAGTAAAGAACAGAATTATCAGATACACAGACAAACAGAATATCCTGGGGAAGAGTCAACACAGCATTTGTAAAGGGAAATCACGCCTCACCAATCTATTAGAATTCTTTGAAGGAGACCACAAGCATGTGGACAAGAGTTATCCAGTGGATATAGTGTACTTGGACTTTTAGAAAGCCTGTAACAGGGTCTTGCACCAAAGGCTTCTAAGGAAACCAAGCAGTCATGGGATAAGAGGGAAGGTCTTCTCATGGATCAGTAACTGGTTAAGAGATAGGAAACAAAGGATATGAATAAATGGGCAATTTTCACAATGGAGAGAAGTAAATAGCAGGGTTACCAAGGATTTGTACTGGGATCATTGCTGTTCAACATATTCATAAATGATCCCAAAAAAGAGGTGGAACAGTGAGGTGGCAAAATTTGTAGATGATATAAAATAACTCAAGATTGTTAAGTCCAAAGCAGATTGTGAAAAGTTACAAAGGGATCTCACAAAACTGGGTCACTGGGTGACAAAACGGAAGATGAAATTTAATGGTGATAAGTGGAAAATAATGCACATTGGAAAACATAATCCCAACTATACATACAAAATAATGGGATCTAAATTAGCTGTTATCACTCAAGAAAGGGATCTTGCTGTCATTGTGGATGCTCCCTGCAAACATCCACTCAATGTGCGACAGTCAAAAAAGCTAAAAGAATGTTAGGAGCTAGTAGGAAAGGGATAGATAATAAACATTATAATGTCACTATATAAATCCATCGTACACCCACACCTCAAAAACTGCATACCAGTTCTGGTTGCCCTATCTCAAAAAGATATATTAGAATTGACGAAAGTACAAAGATGGGCAATGAAAATTACTAGGAGTAGGAACAACTTCCATGTGAGAAGAGATTAAAAAGATTGGGACTGTTCATTTTAGAGAAGAGAAGATTAAGGAGGGATATGATAGAGGTCTATAAAATCATAAATGGTGCAGAGAAAGTGAATTGGGAAGTGTTATTTACCCCCTCACATAATATAAGAACTAGGGGTCACCCAATGAAATTAATAGGCAGCAGATTTAAAACAAACAAAAGGAAGAAGTTCTTCACATAACGCACAGCCCACCTGTGGAACTCATTGTCATAGGATGTTGTGCAGGCCAAAAAAAAAACTGGGTTAAAAAAAGAATTAGATAAATTCATGGAGCATATGTCCTGCAATGACAATTAGCCAGGATGATCAGGGATGCAACCACATGCTCCGGTTATGTCTAAACCTCCAACTGCCAGAAGCTGGAACTGGATGACAGGGAATGGATCAGTCAATAATTGCCCTGTTTTGCTCATTCCTACTGAAGCACCTGGCACTGGCCACTGTCAGAGACAGGATATGGGGCTAGATGGACTGTTGGTCTGATCCAGTATGGCTGTTCTTAGGCTTATGTATGGCTATTAAGTAAACTCACATGAATTAAAACACTAGGTTAATTAACAAAAGGTCAGCTCTGAGAATGCAACCCCCAAGCAAAGCAGAAACTCATTCCCCTTCAGGCAAAGAGCTGGGTAAATAGACTGTCCTTGCTGCACACCCTGAAAGGAACAGAAATGCCAGGGCTGTCAGAGCAATGGAGGAAACAGATCCACAAATCTAGGTACCCCCCACCCCCACTGACAATGCCATGCCTTCATTGTCTCAGTGCTCATGTCTGGACACTGCTAGCGTGAGCACCCCAGATGATCTCACTTATGAGGAAGATATACACCCAAACCATGTTGGGACAGCAGTAAGAGGATAGCCCCCTCCCAATGCTTGGCAGTGGGGATTCTGGGACTAAGGGTATGGAAACAACCAGGTCTAGGAAAGAATGCCAAGTGTTGGCATGAGTGTAACGGCCTTGGGATACCCAACCCTGCAGTCACCTCTGACTGTCAGGGTGCTGGTGGAGCTCTTGGACGGTACTCCTGCATCACTTGCTACCACCCTGAGGTAATACTCGGAGATCCTCTCCCTGTCCAGCACTGCTGTGGAGTTGACGAGCCCACTGCTGCTGTTGATGAGGAAGTCCATTCGGGGCATGCCCACGTGCATGCGGTAGGTCACCTGCCCATTCAGACTCTCATCCAGGTCTATGGCCACCACCTAGTGAGCATGGATGGGAGAAGCAAGCATGAGAAACAAACCAACATATTAGAGCCTTTAATGTGTTGCCTTGGTCAAAATAAAATAAAAATACATAAATTTCAGACCCAGAGAGTGAGAGATTCCATTTCCCACAGACTCCAAGTTAAACACAAAGGGTACTTTGACTGTCACATCTGCTAGTGGTTACAGTACATAGAACCCATGCTGTGACAACACAGGGCTGCATGTGAAATGTACTCCCCTTGAGCTAAAGTATCAGTGTCACATCTGTGGGGAGAGGTTTCAGGAGTGGGAGTTCTTCTACTTAGCACTTACAGAGAGTGCTTGGCAAACATTACCTAACCCCTGCACAGCTCCTGGATGGCCAGTACTGATGTTTCCTTTCTGCAGATGGGGAAATGGAGGTACAGAGATGGAAAGTGACCTCCCCCAAGCCCCACCATGAGTCAGTGACAGAGCCAGGACCTGAGCTGAGAGCACACACCTCTCTCACAGAGAAAGGGACCAGAGAGAGACAGAGGTTGGGTGAGGAGAAAATAACCCCTTTATCACCATCACAATTGCATGTAAATTAACCTGAGCCAGTCTCCTGGCATTTGGTTAGGTCCCTAACATTGCTTGTCTTATGGAGTCTGGGGCTCAGAAATGAACTATCATTTACTGCATCCCCATTTTATACAATGCTGGCTGTTGACTCTGGTCATATTTATCTGGGGGAGGGTACTGACTTCACAGAAGGCTCTCACCAAAATGCAGCAATGCTAATCATACTAAACACTTCCATAGCACTGGCACTTCCATAGCACTTTTACAAATGATGGTGGCTAATACAGGTTAACAGGGCTATACCACCACTGCAAAATACAGGTTGAAATAGAAATGATGAAAGCAGCAGATTCACCTGGAAGATGGAGGAGCCTGCTGGAAGGCCTTCAGGGACCTCAGCAATGAAAGGCAGGTTCTGGAAGGTGGGATCATTGTCATTGAGGTCCAGCAAATTCACAAAAACTGTGGCACTACCAGTAGCCCGTAAAGGTGGTCTCCCACCTGCAGAAAAGGCACAACTTTAATCGACAAGCAAGGCTAATGGCAGAAATCCTCCAGAATGAATGCCACTGACAGTTCTACAGGGTCACCTTTCTTTCGGAAGGAGAGTGATGTAGGATGATTCTCCCCTGGAGGGATCTAGCAGAGATACCACTAGGACTAGAATTGGTAGGCAACACACTTCAGATACTGGGATCCCAGGCTGGAAACTAATTTTCAGAGCTAGTTAACAGTTTAAAATAATCCACTGAGAACAGCAGACAATGTGATGACAGTATGTGTACGCAGTTGCAGAACAAAAAATATCTATGTTCTTATATGATCCCCATCATACAGCGCAGCTGAAAAATGTGTGCTGGTGTAATTAACACTGGGCAGTAGTAATGCAAACGTGGAAGGGACAGGGTTAAGGCTTACATACAATCTTACTTTGTCATTGCCTGACTTTTGAGTACTTAGCTGTGCAACCAGAATGTTCATTTAACAAATTTAACAAACAAACAAAAACAAACAGTTCTCATAGGATATTCTTTTCAGAGAAAAAGATCTTTTTTTAAATCACTCAGCAGCCCTTTCCCCCTAAATGATAACATTATTTAGCTAGATATCACTGGAATGTCATGCCCCATGTATCCTACAAGTCTTGCAGGAGGGAGCCCCCGCTCCTGCAGACCTTAAGTGCTGTGGCATGCCTGACTTCAGAGCAGTTCCCTCTGCCTCAGGGATCTTACAAGCCTCACAGAAGAGACACCTGCCTGGGGCTGCAGCCCTTGTGATATAGAACACAGAAGCAGGGTTTCCCTCTTGCACATAACAGCAGCTTCCTTGAATGGCGTGCAGTAGCAGAGGTCCCCTCTTGCTGATTTCCTACAGTCTGAGGAAGAGGAGCTCCTCTCATATCCTTCTTATAGGTACGAGGAGGTTTACAAAAGCCCTGCCGCAAACACTTACAGAGAATGCTGGGGTTGGGGCAAAGGCGTTTAAAATTTCCCTACCTTCTGCTTTGTAGGACCCAGTTAAATTAACCATGTGTGCAAACACCATAGCCTTCGCTAGCTGCACACTCAACACGCTGAGTGAACAAATCCTTCCAAAACATACTGTACATGCACAAAGTACAATCTGGTCAGAACTCAATGAAAGCAAACCCAGTTTTCACGAGAGCGCTCAAAAGCACTTTTTCTCAGTAAGGGCTATTTCCAGGCCAAATTTCACCTCTCTCATCTAATTTGTCTGGGCTGTTAAACAAAATCACAAAAATTGTATTTTTTTTTTTTTTTTATAATTGGGCAAGTGTTTCCCTTCCCTCCCCATTCTTCTCATTAGAAATGGCTCATCTATTTTGCTCAAAATAAAACAACAAACAAAAAACCCTAAGCTGCTTTCAAACAGAGAACAGACTTCGAAATTTTAGCTTGATATGTGAAAGTTTCAGAAAAGTACATGCAAGTGAAAACAGAAGGTTAGAATGGAAATGATTATTTAACCTGAGCCACAGCGGTTGCTACCAGTCCTGCTATGTCAAAAACAATTATGCAACATGGTAATTTAAGGGAATTCTATCATGCCACTCCAGTAACTTACACTCTGCTTGATAATGGTACAAAGAGAAAGAGAAAGAAACAGGATGCAGAAATAGATAGATCCTGTATTTGGAGCAACAGGAGAGACAAATGGCAAAGACAGACAGTAAGCAAAGAGATGCAGCATGGAGGAGAATAACTGAGTTGGAGCTTACGGTCAGTGACGGAGACCATGATCTTCCTCATCAGTTCAGCTTCTTGGGGGTTTGGGTTCTCTCTATCCAACATGACCCCCGTGGTCCGGATCTTCCCTGTGGTGCTGTTGAGGCTGTAGAATTTATTCGGTGGCCTGATGCTGTACACAAGGGAGCCATTCTCAGCCAGGTCAGGGTCAATAGCAACCACCTGGAGAGACCAAGTGCAGATGTCAGTCTGCTAAATCAAGGAAACTCTGTTCAGTACAGTGTATCCAGGCAGCCAACTCTCAGATCTGAGATGAAAAACTGAAAAGGAAATTAAAGCAAACCAAAAAGAAATAAAAAATTAAGTGCACTACAGAGCTTGTGTTGCCCCATGGGAAACTTTGAAAATAACCCTCTTTAGGCATCATTCTCTTCTGTCATACATTTTCTGTTTTATTTTTCTCCCTCAGAGTTTTTAATTCCCAAGGACATTTATATAAAAATAAGAACTTGGTTACTTAGGACTTCACTGCTCCTATTGCTTGTCACCCATCTGATTTAGTATTATGTTGGTAATATAATTATTTTTTTCCAGCAACTAATTGTGATGTCAAATGCATGATGACTTTCAGTGGGGAATAAGCAGCAGGAGCAGTGGCGTGCTGAAGAAATACAGATTTTGTTTCATACAAGACATCTCTACAGATCAAAAATAATGGAAAAGAAATATGGAACCCCTATTTGGCACCTTCCATCACAGTATTTTACTGAGACTAATCAACGTGCACAATATCCCTGTGAAGTAGACAAGGATTATTTGCCCACCACTTAAGTGCAGCTTCTCTTTTGGGTGGAAGGTGGGTGCTGTAACAAAGCACAGCAACCTCATACACCAATTTAGGAGAGTTTGTAGAGAAGAACACGGCATCCAACTCAAACTGCAGGGGGAGTTCAGACAGACAAATTACCCACACAGCAATTTGATATAGACACTGGGGTTAATTTACAAAAAAGTTCCATCAGAGTTTTAATTGCCACATGGGAGCAGGGTCTTGGTCTTACAGCTCATCTGTGTTGGGACACAGATGTTGGAGGATTTCCCAACTGGCAACAGTTGATCTTTAGGGGCTAGTCCTGAAACCTCTAATCCCTGAATCTTTCTGCTGAACTCCCCCCATTTTATACAGAAATCATAGCACAAATGGCAGATAACATTGGCATCGCCGTGGCATCTAGTCAATGGCAGAGATTTATTATTTGTACTGTGCCCCAAAACATGCCAGGTGCTTTACAATGGTGCACCTAGCACAATAAGGCCCTGTTGGTGCCCCTGAGCACAATTGTAATGCACCAAAGTACATACTTGAATAGTAATGACGTGTACTGTAGCACTGTGCTATACTATACAATGTAGGTATTGTAAATTATGGAATGGATAATAGGTGGAATTATGGGCAGAGAGGAAACATTATAGCTTTTACCAGTCTTCAAGCTCCATACAAACTGCCACACCCAAATAGACCAATAGTCAACAAGTCCAGTACCCTGTCCCCAAGGATCACCACTGATGGAAGCTTCATAGTAACAAAGAGCACAAGAATATTTTGAGATGGAAGGCAGCCCAGCCAGCCCATGCCCAGTTAACGTCTGTCCACGTGATCTAAGTGTCTGTTCTAACTCCTTCAGGCATGTACTTACAAGTGCAGAGATACAGCGGCAGAGCAAAGGGTTACAAACCAATATGCCATAGAAACCACCACCTCGGTTTACCTTTATCAGCCACAATGCTTCATTTTAATTACTCAGGAATAAATTATATTTGCTCAGCATAAATGATAATAATTTAACATATTATTAAACCCCTCTGCTTTCCCATATCCTGCTGCTGACAGATTCTTCTCAATAAAAACAGATGCAGAAGGAATCACAGCCATGTGTCCAAGTGAATTGTGCACTCAGAAAGCACAGCTTGCTCCCCCATGGGGAAGGGGAAGCAGATAAGCCAGCTACGGTAATGCAGAGTTAATTTCTGCAAGGTGGGCTTGGAATGGAATCCATTCCCCCTCCCGCTTCAAGATTAATGTTTCGCTACAGGATTTTTTCCCCCGTCTTTCCTGTTTGATGATATTGTAGATTCTCTTCACTTTTCCCTCATTTATTTTCTGTTTCACGCCCGTCATTTTTCTCCCAGCATGATGGAAAATAATTCTCTCTCCTCCTCTCTTTTATTTTGCTGAAGAGATTTGAAAGACTTTAAATCAATGCCTTTCAGAGAGGTCCTTGAGGGAGGTCACAGGCGAGGCTAGGAAAGCAGAAGTTAGCCAAAAACATTGTTTTAAAGAAACACACACATGCGTGCACAGTGGAAAGACTGCAACATGCTTGAAGTTGGAAGCATGGCTGCAGTTCAAGGACTGTGTTCTCCAAATGGACTTTCATGCCTATATAATCATATCAGGGCCCAGATGCACAGTGGAAGACACAAAGTTCATGTCCCATGCTGCACATGGATCAGATTTCAGTCTCACGCTGTAGAGAGCCTGTGCTATTTGTAAGGAAACTGCAGTGATTGCTGTAGTCTCAACACGTTAAGCTCTGATCCTGCAAAGACTTTCTGAACTGTAACAATAGTCCTATTAGCTTCAATGAGATTACCTACAGAACATTAAGCTAAGCACATGTATAAGCCTTGGCAAGATAAGGGCTTTAGATTGCTAAGTGAATATTTACTAGAGGAAGCAAGTACGTGGGATAACTCCAGGCTAGATCCTCAGCTGGTGCAGATGGACAAATCCACAAAGAGCAGTGGAGCTACACTGATTTATCCCAGCTAAGGACCCACTCTTCAATTTTCATTTTTTTAAAATGAGAAGTATCTGCCAGGATGCTGAGATCTTCATAATTTTAAACAGTGCTGGGGTCCCTGAATGGGAGCTGCCATTTCACTGGCACTTTCCAACAGGAAAGCTAATCAGCTGATAGAGTCCCCTCTTCTGCAATTGGACCTGCTCATGCAGACCCTCTGACCCACATGGACTCCCACTGACATCAAGGAGCTTGAGACAAAGCAACTGCTATTTTGTAGATACATGAGTGGAATGGCTGGGGACTTCTGTTCTAAGGTCATACTGATATTTATTAGAAAATGGTCCAAAACATTGTGGAGACATTTAAACCATTGTTAAATTAACAAGAAAATCCTTTAATAGACAGCAGAATTTGCCTCTAATCAGCCACAGAAGCCTCTAGTTTTGTTCCCATATTCATCTGCTAAACAGCAGTGCAAATGTTCTCAGCAGATATGTAAGATGGTGGCTGTTTCATTTATTATAGTTTATAACCATTTAACCTTATTGGTGATTTATCCAACCAGATGATGTGGTTATTGCATTTTTTAAATCAAACTGCAGTTTTCCTTTCAACAAAGGCCTGTTAATTCCATGGCTTTTAGCACTAGGATTTCCTGCCTGTATCCCACTTTCTGGCCAAGCGAACACCATTGGATTAAAGGAACAGACTTCTCAGAATAACTATTCTCTTCACTGTGCCAAACAAAGTGAATGCGGCAAAAATGAATTTTGCATAGTGTGCCAATTCCTGCCTAGGAGAGTGCCACGGCTGGCACGATGGAGGGGACAGGATATGGCAGTTCAGGGTGGAGAGATACATATACAAAGGTGCTGCAGGACTGAGGGCTGGTATAACAGGACTGAGGTACCTTGGCAGCACTGCGAGGCAGAAGCATGCACAAATCTTTGTCTCCAGTTAAAGGCATCAGCCCTTCAATATTACATATGCTAAAAGTCAGTCCAGACAGCACAAAGATTAAAACTAGTTTATTTGTGCTTCTGGATTCAGAGGGTGCGTTCTGTTTGCTGTCATGGCACATACCGTTGTGACATCGGAGTCTGGGGGGGTCATTTCCACCAAGTTAATGAAGTACGGATCATCCTTCCACATGGGATAGTTATCGTTAATGTCCATCAAAGTGATGTTCACCTGCAAAATGATAAGTGTGAATATGGACTTTCCTATCCAGTAACCAGCATGGTATGACCCTAGAGTAGCTGCAAATCTACCTCAGTGCTTCTGCTTATTTATGTCAGATAGGGTTGGGCTTACAATGTCTGACCCTGGTCCCTTCACCTTTCCCTCTGAGCCAGTGTCACAAATGATGTCATTTTAGCAAAATGGATGTCCCTGTGGGTGGCTCCAAAACAATGAGGGGGAGAAGGATAGCTCAGTGGTTTGAGCATTGGCCTCCTAAACCCAGGATTGAGAGCTCAGTCCTTGGGGGGGGCCACGTAGGGATCTGAGGGGGAAATAAAAAAAAGGTGGGGATTGGTCTTGCTTTGAGCAGGGGGTTGGACTAGATGACCTCCTGTGGTCCCTTCCAACCCTGATATTCTGTGAGTGTAATTAAAAGGATTTCTTCTTAAAGCCAATTCATTTTCTCTACCAGATGAGAAGGTGCTTCTCAACATGCACCATTTTAGGAGCACTCTGCTGAGTGCCATGAGAGCCACTTTCCTCTCCATGAACACTGCTGTCTAGAGTCAAGTAAAACAGTCACCGCAAATACAGAAATTTGACCAACTCAGCCTTTTCTCCAATTTTTTCATTATTTGAAATTATTCGCTGAATAGTCTCAGTCCGTATGTTGGGTGGCATGTTCCATATCTGAAATACAAAGAAAGTTGGCTCATTTTGTATGGATCTATAGGTCAAATGGTGCTGTTTCCTTTCCTTGACTGGACAAGCATAACACTTCAATTCGGGTTTAGAGTGAATCTTTGCACCGATGAATTCAGAGTGAGTTTTCTATGAATATTCTTCTGCATTCCCTTGAAAGTTGCTGTTTCTACAAACACTCCTATCAGTGAACTCACTGAGCAGGACAATGGTTTGGACATTTTCCATACTGGGACCCCATGTTACAACAGAAGAACATTTCAGAATTCCTAATGCCTAGTCATAAAGGAAGCATTCTTGTGATTGCTGAGTTAAGAACAACACACTAGCAGATTCATGGAAAATGGACGCTGAAGGCACAGGGAAAGGGAATTTGTTTGAACATTCAAACAAATATTTGCAGGACATTTTTTACACTCTTCCCCAAACTCTTTGTCTTGCCTGGGCTCTGGTCCACATACTCCCTGCTATGGCCCAGAACCAAACAAATCCTACTCACTTTACATGAACGGCCCCACTAAGTCAATGGCACTACTTCCATGAGTAAGGCCAGCAGGATGGAAACCTAAACTGGACCTCCAGATGTTGCAGTTTGAGGGAGGCCAAGGGGAGCTGCCCGATTTCCTATTGCACGCAGTGCAATGCAAGATAGCCAGTGTTGATAGGGGCTGTAGCTGGGGTGCCACTGTTCATTACAACTGCCCTATTAGAGTTGTATTGTAGCAAAGTTAAGCATTCTCTATTTGAAAAAATTTTGGCAGGGCTGAGAGCAGCTGCTATCCTCATAAACGTTAATCAGAGACACTACAAGATGCAGTCTGAGCAATTTCCCTGATCTCTCACTACCCTGGTAAATTATTTACAGAGTTTGAAATTCCCATTAATTTAGTGGCCTAGGGCTGCTGCTTATTGAACAGGGCATTTTACTGTATTTCTGAAAAGTTCTCTTCCCAGCAAGGCAGCTGACTCGGGCATTGTGGCAGGATGTAGGGATCACAGGGAAAGAATGTTAGGAAAGGGAGGAAAAAGCAAAGAACATGATCAATAAGTGAAAGAAGCAAGAAGGGAATGAGCAAGAGATAGGCAAGGGGTAAGAGAACATGGATGGTGGGTGCAGAGCAAGGAGCAACAGAGAAGCAGAAAAGGTTACAGAATACAAAGCAGGAAGAGAATGGCACTCTGAAGCATTAACTATTTTTTTTCTAATGTAAGAAAAGAAGGTGGCTGGGGGTGGGTACACAGGGTCCAGATGGCTCATGGGATTGATGGTGGGATGCAGAGCCTTTCACACACTAGCTCTCCAGTTTAAATCCAGGCCAAGTCAAGAGCGATCAAAATAAAAAGTTTCAGAGGGGAAGAATAAAATAAAATGGGAGGAAGGGTGACAAGAACAGGCCCATCCAGCGCTTGGGTTAGTGAAATTACATCTATACATTTATGTGCACATTCTGCTTCCAGCTTCACCTTGGGACTGTAAGGAAAGGTCCCACATCTCTGCTAATCTGTGAGGGAAGGAGGTGATGGCAGAATGTTGCTGCTGAGGAAACCTGAATCAGTGTAGTTTAGCTTTGGGAGGGTGACTAAGCTAATTGGCAGGCACACAGCAAAACACTGAGAGATAACCACTTCTATTGAATTTCAAGCCCTGGTTCACGGGGCACCTTTTTTTTAAAAAAATGCAAATCCTCCTAAAATCTCCTGTTTGTTTATTCTTAGTGCCAAATCCCACTCTTGTGGTCCTAACGCACACCAGAAAGCAAACATACATACATACGCTGACTGTAAACAAGCTGTTGACTGTAACAGCTTTAAGAGTTTTAACCAGCTCTTACAAGCTCTCTTTATTATCATTCATGTGCAAGAGATGGCCTACTAAATGCAGAGTGGGATGTAGGAACCCTATCATGTCTGTCCCAGCATTCAGGGCTCAGATAGCTGTCCCCAGCTGCTGGTTGCTTCTACAATATCATTCCAAAGCTCCAAGAGAGGCTAAGTCAAGATCAGGGTTTTAATATTACCAAGTATTCTTCTAAAACAAACCAAAGCAAAGTGTACATGTGTCTATTTAGCTCAAAAGGAGACTAAGGATCAGATCATGCAATTCAGAGAGATGCACATTTCTTCAGCCACACACAGGAGGAACACAGGTGCCATCCAGTGGTAGGTCAGCAGAATCTCAAGTTTGTGGTCTCCAGGGCTATCCCAGGCACCGTTTTCTATTTAAGGCACAGAAGAGGTTTGTTAGGTGAAGCTCAGATGTGTATTCCCAATGGATATCCCAGAGGATGTGCACATGGGGCCTGCTGATGGTGTGGCTGAATCACAAGCATAGGCTCTCTACGGCGGTTTCATAACTTCTGAGAAAGACCTAGCAGATCAACTACTCCATTACCTAGGAGCAGATGCAGGATTGTTCTGTACAGCACGTTCTCTCTCTTTCATGTCCTTTCCAGTCTCATTTTAAGGCCCCAAGGTTACACTGCTTCCCTTGGGATATTAATCCACAGCCAAACTGTTCCCTTTCTCCCAGGTGCTGTTCTATTTCAAGACACCAGAGTGGCATGTCAGCTTATGCTGGGGTGTGCATGCATTCCCTGTGTGGATTTCTGGGGGTATGTAAATAGCATGACCAGACAGCAAGTGTGAAAAATCGGGATGGGGGTGGGGGGTAATAATAGAAGCCTATTTGAGAAAAAGACCCCAAAATCGGGACATCTGGTCACTCTACGTGTAAAGGTGGTGCAGTAGCTGCTGGTTAGCTGATGTGAATCCCAGCATGTGCATTCTCTACGGCTATCACAGGCAATGTTTGCTATTTAAAGGGCACTAGCATGGTTTGTTAGGGAACGCCAGGCACGTATGCCCTATGGAGATCCAGGAGCAGTGGGTTTGGGGTTCTTCTTTCCTATTCAAAAGGTGGTGCAGCGGCTGGTGAATCTTGGGTGTGTATTCCAGCTAAACGCTACAGTCAAACTTTAATCAGACACCAAATTCCCACCAAGTTTTCAGGTTCTCTAATTACAGATATTTTTAGGACATATGTTAAAAGTAACTTCTCCATTCCAGAAACTGTTTTTGCCTTTTAATGAATCTATTAGGAGACTGGTCCACTCCCATGAAACCTCAAAGAGGACACAGCAGCAGACATGCCAGCCACCACAGACACAGGAGGACTATAACTTACCTGCCCCAGATTCAACAGAAAACATCAAGTTGTCAAGGGACCACTCCCACCCAGCAAAAGCGAGAACTACCTCAGAGAGCTCTCCCCTTTAGCAATGCAAAGACACTTCCAGTGACTCGCAAGTGGATGAACAGATTCAAGAAAGACTGTCATCTTTATATTAGTACCTGCTGCTCATTACATCTCTTGTACTATCAGAGCAAGGAGCAGTTTGGCTGAGACCAAAAGCATTTGAACTCACAGTGGCAATGCCTGTTTTCTGGTTGTGACCCACGCCACCATCCATGGCCCGGACAATGAGTATGTACTCTGATTTGGCCTCCCGGTCCAGCAAAGAGGTTGTGGTAATTTCACCTGCAGAAAGGGGAAATGGAAGAGAAAAAAGAGATATAGGATAATAGTGATTCCTGGGCACATGGCCAGATGGGATGAGGAGAGTGGCATGAGCATTTGGAAATACTAATGCACAAAGGTGTACACAAGCCTGAATGTGTGTCTACAAAGAGAGAGATCATTGTGAAGGGGTGAAAAATTCAGATTTGGAAACACGATCAATTTCTTCCACAAATGATCACACACAGAGAGAGCCAAGAGACATGGACACTGAAAGAGAAGCAAAGTCAATTCCATGATTCTGTTTAAAATAGACAACTGTAATTTTCTAGGGCAATCTTTGTAAATCCTCAGAAGGGTCCATTCCATCCCTTCCCCCAGCAATGCCAGGGTATTTAAGGGAACTGGTACCCTCCCAACCCCGATACATTTAAGTATTCTTAGTAAAGGTCATGTTTTAAGTTTTGTATGAGGGCATTAGAGTACACGATCACATCAGTGACATTAGATGAGCAACCGGTCTATATTTGTAATTAGCTATTGGAGCTTGAGATTCCAGCCATGATCTAGGGACAATGTGTCATGGTGACACTAATGATCCCTTTGAAACAGCCATGGTGAGGACCAGATCAGTGATGCGGTTGTGTAGCAGCGTGTTCTGTGATGGAACACTTGTACAAACAGTTCCTCTCTGCAATGCACTTGTCAGTCTTTTCACTGCGATTGCAGACTCAGGCTGCGCAAAGCTTGTGAATCAGCTTCAGCACTGAGGAAACTACAATGCATTGGTCACCTCCCAGAAAACACCATCCTAGCCACCATGGATGTAGAGGCTCTCTACACAAACATCCCACACACAGATGGAATACAAGCTGTCAAGGAAACAGTATCCTGATGTGCCACAGCACACTGGGCTCCTGAGCCTCTGTGGCCTTTATACTCACACACAACTATTTTCAAATTTTGATGACATTATAATCTCCAGATCTAGGGGCACGTCATGGGCCCGTCGCATTGGCCCCGAGAGGTAATGCGCCAGTATTTTAGCTAGACCTGACTAATACGTCTTCCTCAGCCTCTGGACGTCCCCTCACGCTCGCTTCTCTATCCTACCTTACATTGATGACGTGCTTCATCATGTGGACCCATGAAGGAGAACTCTTTGCGGAAAAGTTTCCACCCACGATTTCACGAGTTCCACCGGGGCGAGCATCCACCCATTCAACCGAGGCCTGTGACCATCTACACGGAGCCACTGTGTCCTTAACCGCATGGCAAATAAGTATGGTCACATTAACACCCTATATCGAAAAACCTATCCCGACCGCTATGACCTACCTTATGCCTCACTTCCATCGGGCAACATCACATCGATCCATTGTCTACAGCAAGCACGGAGGTACAAATCTGTCTGAACCCTCAGACAGAGACCAACAACCTACAAAATCCCAACAAGAATTCTCAAAACTACAAACCCGCACGAGGAATAAGAAAACAGATCAACAGAGCCAGATGTGTACCAGAAGCCTCCACTGCAAGACGAACCAAGAAAACGAAACCAACAAGACTCGCACTGGCCATCACTACAGCCCCCAGCTAAACCCTCCATGCATAATCAGGGATCTATAAACCATCCTGGACCATGATCGCCACACTTCACAGGCCTTGGTAGCAGGAATCTCGGCCCACAAGACAACCTGCCAACGCTGAAAATGTATTCTCACCAGCACTGCAAACACACACACCAAGTAACTCCAGCTCAGGAACCATCTATGCAAAACCCCCAATGCCACTCTGCCCAATATCTAACACCAGCGATAGCATCACAGGACCTAACCAGATCAGCCACACCAATCACCGGTTCATTCACCTGCACATTCCCCAATGTAACATACCGCCATCCATATGCCAGCAAGACCCTCTGCTATGTACATCGGCCGAAACTGGACATCTCTACGGAAAAGGATAAATGACACAAATCAGAACATTAGGAATGGCAAATAATAACAAAAACCTTGTAGGAGAGCACTTCAACTCCCTGGCCACAACTATAGCAGAACTTAAGGTGCATCCTGCGGCAGCAAAAAAAACTTCAGGAACCAGACTTCAGAGAGAAAACTGCTGAGGCTTCAAGTTCATCTGCAAATTGACAACCATCAGCTCAGGATTGAACAAAGAACTGTGAATGGCTTTGCCAACACAGAAACCATTTCTCTCTCTTTGGTTTTCACACCTCAGCTGCTAAACAGGGCCTCATCTCCTGATGACTAACCTCGTTATCTCTAGCTTGCTTGCTAGCATATATATACCTGCCCCTGGAAATTTCCACTACATTCATCTGACGAAGTGGGTATTCACCCATGAAAGCTCATGCTCCAAAACGTCTGTTAGTCTATAAGGTGCCACAGGATTCTCTGCTGCAGCTTCAGCACAGTTTGGAAATAATCTGGATAAATTCAGTCTCTGCTTTGTTGCTCTCAAAGTTCAGATATATTAACCTAGATGACAGGTAATCTATGACATCACTGTAAAGTTACCTGGCTTGAGCTCAGTGACTTCACAGCCTTTTGAGGACATCACTGTCTCTTAATGAACATGTAGAAAAATAACACAATAATCTAACGGCTGATATTTCCAAGGTAATAGCAGCTCACAGGAAGGAGCCAAGCCTTAGTCTGATTTGGACAGAATTTTCCACACTGTGGCAGACCACAATGACATTATTTCTATCAGCTCCTCAATCATCCATAATCGCCTTTCAATACCAAGTCACCTTCCCGCCCATCACCTCTTCTTCTCCCCCTACTCCATGTTCCAGTTGTTGAAAGGAGCTCAGCATGGAGGACTGTGCTCCACGACGGAAGAGCTTTTATGTGAGGGGCTGTCCGGGGTAGCAACAGAAGGAAGCAGGAGGAGAGGGAAAATTAATCTAGATGAGAGAAATTTAAAAAGTTAAAAGGTCTTCTTAAAATATATTTGCTTCCAAAGTTTTGTGGCATCAATTAATTCACAGGCTGAAAAAAGTAATCAGTAAAAAAGTTTTAAACATGAATGTGTCGCAATGATGGATCACTCCTCCTGTCCACAAAATTGCATCTAATTAAGCGCACCTTTACAGAGCAGGTTCAGCTAATTTGAATCAGGAATGTCTCTAGAAAGTGCATACACCTCGAAAGCATTGAGCAAGCAGACACAGTTCTGCAGTATCTTACTTTTTCATCCTTTCTTTACATGCCCCTACGTACCAATGTATACTACAACGTGCTGTGATTTGATGTGAGTGAAAGGAGTTCTTGGATCACACTGGATACTCAGATTTTTCCAGGAAGCTTCCTCCCAGCATTGCTAGGTCAGCAACAGCTTAGAACAATGTGGTATGAGCTTCTTCATAATTATGGCCAGTTATGTCATCTACACTAAACCCCAAGCAGCCCTGGGAAACAACTTCCTTTCCCTTCTCCTAGACTGAATAACAGAGGAGAATGTTGATTAAAGTTCCCCTTGGACCAGGCCCTTTGTTCTCTAGTCACACTCTGACTTCCTTCTAGAAAATGACTGTGGATTTGGGCACCACATACTATAGTGGCAGGATGGGTAATTGTGCCTGAAGTCCTGGGACCAGGTGCACTTTATACTCCCTTGGGCTGCTTCTCTCCTACAATAAACACAGTGGGGAAGGAATGGAGGGAGGAAAATGACAAGAATATAAGGATGGAGGGAAGAAAGAAAGATGAGAGAGAGGCAGAAAAGGAGAGAATACGAAAGATGCTGGAAGGAGAAAGAGAGGTGGGGGGAAGAGAAAGATCACGTGGGCAGGCTCACCTGAACGAGCATTGATCCGGAAGTGAGAGGAACCTTCGAGGGAGTAGATAATTGACTCTTGACCATATTCTCTGGACCGGTCCAAATCAGTGGCATTTAAAAATAGCACTGTGGCTCCTTGGAAAATACCGGAAATGAGGACTCAAAGATGCATATTCGTTAGCAAACTGATGGACAAGGGCTAGGTCAGAAAGCACAGCACCCCCAAAACACTTGACCCAGTGGTCACTCCAAACCAGGAAGCACGTTCATATCTATTCCAGACCTGTTCTTTTAATATATCTATCGTTTTCTACCCTGCTAACTGGTCCATCCCTCCAAACTGACTGTTGTATTATCAGCAGCTCTAACACCCAATTCAAACTTGTCACTGTGTCTAGAAATCCCAAAGTGAGAGTCTTAATAACCTGGCAACTCCTAAAGAAAGTACACAGGCCCTCAGGGATTTTAAGTGCCATGTTAGTGGCATTTTAATGTTAACCCAGGGGAACGAGGTTGCATGAGCCAGCTCTGGTCGGATGTGTAATCACTACCACCACCAGCTCGGTCATGACCAGCAAGCAGTTCATGATGGGTTTGCTACTCACATGCTCCAGGAAAGCTGACAAGGATAAACTCTTTAACAAAAAGGTATTTAATGTTGAAGGGATTTAAGTGCCACGGTGAGTATCTTTGGTTGCATAGCTGGGAGGCTGTTGCTTTCACAAGTTGCTTTCTCAGTAAGACAAGGGTGTGAACTGTATATGAAGGTGGAGAGGGGGGGAGCTTGAGCTCCAATTGGACAGAAAGTCATTTTTGCCTTTTACAGGTTTACTCTAGCTCTTCTGATTTTCACTGTATAAACACAAATCAAGCACATGCTTTACTTGATATTTACCAGCTTAGCTATGAACTGGGTGATGCTGCTTCCTAATGCAACTGACTGGTGAAAGCAGAACCCCAATTACTCCCTTGGTACAGTATGCATGGACACACTGTGTAGAAAATTAGGATTGTACCAAGCACAGGTGCTTTGGGAGTTTGTCAGCCTCATGCTACCATGCAGGCAGGAGCAATAATTCTGCATCCAGTATCTGCCAATTATAAGGTTGGAGGCCCGCTAGCATGGTTGAGCATCCAAGAGGAAACATGTGGATAGACTGCACCTACCCATGCATTGACCAGCTTAGGATGGTACTGGGAGAAATACAAGCAACTCTTTTTTCCAACGATGCAGCAATGTATGTCAGTCAATATGTGCCCCCCTACCAGTGTTCCTGAAGGTATTATCACAGATTCTGCTCTAGGAGGCACAATGCCACCAATTAGCACTTCCTGGATAGCACATCTCCTCTCCCAACCCTTATGCCACCCTACCTATAGGTGCCTTCATTGACTCCTGTATGGATGTAAGTACATAATCTATTTGTGGGTGTGATTTCAAAAGCACTCAGAGTTGGCCTATATCTGCTTCCAGTGAACTCTATGGGAGTTTCACCATTGACTCAAGGGGGAGCAGAGTTAGGCCAACAGGGACTGTCTTTAGACAGTGCTAGCACAATGGGGGGCCTGGTCCTAGACACTACAGCAATACAAATAATAAATAACACTATCACCACAGAGCGCTTGAGACACGTACAGGGTGGAATTTGCAATAGTTTTGTCTGAGTTATATGTAAGGGATATATTTTAATTTTCAACTTAAAAAAGGGCCCATCACACAAATTCTGGATGGTGAATAATGTTAACAAATATATGTAACCCACTGGTCAGTGTGTGCTGTCTCTCTCCCTTTGTGCCCAATCCAGAGGATGTGAGGATTACAGCTCCAGCTGCGGAGGCTGGCTCTTTAGCTCATGCTGTCGAGACCCAGGCTTTCAGCTCTGGAGCTCCCTGGTTCAATCCTCAGTGCTGGCTGAGATGGAGGCTGTCACGTATACACTTGGTAATGTGCTCATAAGTGTCAACCCTGAAGGCTGTCATCCATCACTGAGCTGCACGCCATCCCAAATCTCACCCACTAGGCAAATGCCAGAGCAAAAAGATACTCTTCATGGCTCAGTGGAAGGTCTAACAGTTTGAATCTGTTGAATCAGCAGGGGAAACAAGACCCAGAACCAATGGCCTTTCCTCAGAATGCCCTTCCTTCAACTCCTCACCATCCTTGCCTGATGCTAAAACACCCGTGCAGGTTAAGCTGCTACAATGGTATGTGTGGAGAGAGGCAATGTGCATGACTGCACATATCTTGTGTGTGTGCAATGCATTATGTATGTATTGAAATCATACCATTAGGCAGCTAATTCTCTCTCTCTCTGCAAACTTGCTTCTCATGGGATGCTGACACCCTCTGCCAGGTAGTTGGGCTCTTTTGGAATCTAGTGCCACCTCCCCATTGGCCGCGTAGGCAGCCATATAAAATATTACCAGTAAGACACCACAAATGGGAAGCCACATAAAGAGAATGGGAGCACAATTCTCCATACCTGCCATGATGTCTTCCATAACAGTAATGACATAAGATGGCCGGCTGAATGTGGGTGGATTATCATTTTCATCCTAAAGAGAAAATAAGAGACGTTGGAACACACTGACTTGGAAAAAGACAACAGAATAATGACAAAACTCTGGTGTGATAGGACATGGAAATGTCTACCTCCAATTGACTTGCTGCCTCATTTGGACCAGAACACTGCTGCTTTAACAGTACAGAAAGGGGGAGGATTGTCTTGTGGTTAAGGCACAAGGCTACAACCAGGAAGATGTGTTCACAGACTTCCATTGCAACTCTGGTCAAGTTATGATACTTTGTCTTTCTATGTCTTAGTTTCTTAATCCATAGGACGGGACAACAACATCTCTCTCCTTGGGGTGTTGTGAAGGTTAATTAGCTACAATAGGAAAGTTGTTTGGAGATGAGAGTGCTATGTAAAGGGTAGGCATTGTTATCTGCTAACACTGTCTAGGGGTCGTGCATATGCTGGGAAAGGAAAGGCACCTTATTTTGTACATTTCTTTTCTACTCCATTTTTCTGCTGCTCTCATAAGAAGCTTGAAAACAAAGGGTTCATCTCTTCTCTGTTTCCAAATTGTTGTCAGCACAAAAGGAGAGGCCAGGCATAAGGGAGCCACTTACGACGCCCTGGTTCTGTGTTGTTTGGGACCTTATGCCAGTCAAACAGAAAGCATTGACATGGCAAAACATAGCTCCAGCAATGCTCCTTCTGTCCCCAGGTTCTTCATACCATGAGTAGGGAGTGCACAGCTGGCAAAGGAGCCAGCTTTCCCAGCTTTATGCCTGCAGACAGCTTACCTCCCCACAAGGGAATTTCTGCTTGCCACTTTGGCCTGAGCTGGCCACTTTGACTCAATGGTTCAAAGTGGCTGGAGTGGGAATGAGACTGTGGCAAAAGGTGTCTTTCCCTACTGATTTTTTAAAATAAACACAAACACCAATTCCCTCCACCCATAGGCATTCACTCCATGGTTGTATGGGGACTGGAACACCCACAGAAAAAAAATAGTGGGTCCTCAGCACTCATTGGCGGGCCCCGCGATCAGCTCCTCCCTTTCCCTCCCAGTGCCTTCTGCGGCTCAGCTGTTCAGCTGTGTGCAGGAGGTGCTGGGGGGGAGGGGGCGAGTGAGGGCAGGGCACGCTTAGAGAGGGGGTGGAACAGGGTGGGAAGACACGGGGTGGGGGGGGAAGAGACAGGGTGGGGACGGGACATTGGGGGGAGGGTTGAGCGGAGCAGGGATCGAGAACCTCTGGGGAAACGAGAAAGCCAGTGCCTGTGCCTCCATCACTCACATCCTCCATCTATAGACGTTTCAAATGGAGCAGAAGCCATAGTGGCTTCCTTTCGTTAGCTTCTCTGCGTGTGCACAAGTACCAGTACAGATGTTAACAGGACTGTATTAATTATCTGCGTCTGCAGAGAAAAGTGGTGGATTCTCTCGTGTTTTGCTACTGACCGAGCTTACAGTTTCTGGGAAGGATGCAGAGGGAAACTGATACACAGAATCCCAAGGAGATTCCTTCTCTGATATAAACATTTTCAATTAATTAAGTCTGGTGCTATAAACTGCTTTCTTTCTGTTATTCATTAGAGAATGTCTTGCGAGTGCCTCCTCCTCTTCCAGCACACAGTTTTAGAAGGGAGCAAAACATTACAAGAGCCAAAAACAAATACAAGCAACATCTCCTCCTCCCTCAGAGCTGCACACAAAGATTTTATCATTCAGGATCACACTGGCCAATGACATATGGTCCTGGAAGTCATGTTATCTTTTTATTTTGCACAAAACGAGAATCATCTGATTCCTGATTACAAGGAGGAGGGAAGGACTCATACTTTCTTTTACAAAAGTGAATGAAGTGCTGATGAAAGATGACATTTCTGAGGACAACAAAACCTCTGTTCACAGGACAGCTCATGGCACAGACAGTGGCAGTGCAATTTTTACCACACCACCACACTCACCTAAACATGCCGAGACCACTGCTAAGGGTGAGAAGGTAGTGCAGTCTCCAAGAACTGTTCTACTAAGATGCCCCAAAGAACTCTGCAGTATTTGTGCCTTGGATACTTGTCTACTAGCAAAGGAAGATCACTGACTCATTTCACAATGGCTGTCAGATGTTAAGTAATAACTAATTGTAGACATGCTGACTCACTCCTGCGGCACCTCCTGCTGGTCTCTTAAGGAATTAGCTCTTTTTCCAGTCAGAAGCCCCCTCTGCAGGCCAGTGATCCACTTGTTCTCTTGGCCCCCATGTCCCTCCCTGGACCCCGGTGCCCTTTTAACTGGGGTGCTGCCCCCTGGCACTACCCCACCAATCTGGGTCTCCCCTCCCTAGGGAACCCCCAACCCACTATCCCCACTTTGCCTCAGTTTTGGCTACTGCCCAGTCTCCATCTAGCCCCCATTCACTGGGGCAGATTGCAGTATCAGCCACTCATCATAGGCAAAGGGGTTTGGACCTGCTGCCTTTTCCTGCCCCTTGAGCTGCCCCCTGCAATCCCAAGTACCCATTGGCCTTATGCTAGGCCACAGCCTGGCACTTTCCAGGCTAGAGCTCTCCAGCTCCTCAGCCTTTCCCCACTCAGGTACCCTGTCTCTAGCTCCCTGCAGCCAGGCCCTTCTCCCTCTACAGGCAGAGGGAGACTGTCTGCTCCTGGCTTCCCTGGCCTTCTTATACAGGCCAGCTGTGGCCTGATTAGGGTGTGACCCAGCTGTGTCTGCTTCCCTAATCAGCCCAGCTTTTAGAGCTGCAGCTTTCAAGCCCTCCCAGGCTGCTTTTTAAACTCCTCAGGGTAGGAGCGGGTAACTAACCCACTACACAAATCTATGCCAGGTTGGACCCATGAGATAGAAGTGATCAGCTCGGAGATTTGCGTAACACCAGTCCACTGAGTCATCCAACCCTCCTTGCTGTTTTCACCTTTTCCTCTAACTTTAAAATGGTTTAGCCCAAAATTTCAAATAAGTGGCCAATGATTTTGAACACACAGCTTGACATCTTGGGTCTAGTTTTCAGAGATGCTGAGCATCCTCAGCTGCTATTTTCTTCAACTGAAGTTATGGGTGCTCAGTGCTTCTGAAAGTTAGATAGCAAGGTACATCAAGGTGGGCATCTAAAATCAAGTGGCCACTTTGGAAAATTTTGGCCAGAATGTTTGATGCTGAAATATAAAATCAGAGAAATGTAGGGCTGGAAGGGACCTCAAGAAGTCATTGAGTCCATCCCGCTGTGCTGAAGCAGGATCATACCCAACAGGTATTTGTCTAACCTGTTCTTAAAAACCTTCAATAATGGGGATTCCACAACCTCCCTCAGTAACTTATTCTAGTACTTAACCACCCTTAGAGTTTGAAAGGTTTTCTTAATATCTAACCTAAATCTCCGTTGCTAAATTAAGCCAATTACTTTTCGCCCTATCTGGACATAGAGAATAATTGATCACCGTCCTCTTTATAAGAGCCCTTTACATATTTGAAGACTTATCAGTTTCCCCCATCCGTTTTCTCTTCTCTAAACTAAACATATCCAGGTTTTCTTAAACCTTTCTTCATAGGTCATGTTTTCTATAGCCTTTACTTTATTACTCTGCTCTTTGGACATGTAAACATAAAGTACGCCAAGGTAAGAAGCAACAGTTCCTTAGCTTTGGAATGATTTCACCAGTTAAATATTGATCCCTGAATACATTCTATACCTAAGATACATTCATCTCTGAAAGGGTATATTGTTGAAATAATAAAATATATTCAAGAATATTTCTAGTTATCACTTCTAAGGTGCCCATCCTGCTGATGTCTTTTTGAAATAAAATGGATGTGAGCAATACACAGTTAATAACTACCAATATTAGTTGTAATTTATTGTTCAATCCTGTATACATTTTGCTATACATTTAAATTAAATTACCTCCCCCTTCACCCCAAACATGCACACTGCTGAGTGACACAGTTAAGCTGACCTAACCCCCACTGTGGACTTTGCTGTGTAGACAGAAGAATTCAGCTGTACAGTTGCAGCCGTGCTGATGTAGGGCTTCCAGTGTAGACAAGATTGGACACTGGTGCGCATGAGCTCTGCACAGTGCAGGGCCTACAGCATAGGGGATGAGGGGAGGTGACTTTATACAACCTTCTTGATTCCCTTATTCTGGGTCCACCTGGCAGTGGTTCAATGGCAGGTGCAAGTTCGAGCCATCTCAACCACCATCAAGGAGCTACTGGACAATGGTGAATCGGGCTCATGATGCACAAGTGATGACTTTGCCAGAAGCAGTAAGAGGCAGCCAGCAGAGTCTACTGACAGCTTTAAACGGACTCATTTTTAAAGATTTCCATTTCTCAGTGAGCCCCTTGTACATAACAGAACCAAATTAAACACAAAATCCCTATAAATGTTTTCATAAAGGAATTTCTGCTCATTTCTTGGTGGTGGTTTTTTTTTTTTGGGTGGGGGTGCATTAAGCAAGAGAGAACCCAACTAGTTAACTGCAGGAGAAGCAGTGAAGCTTACTTCACACAAAGCGCTAGCAAACATACCTAATAAATAAACTCAAAAAACAGGTTTTTTGCTCACTTTCTTCAACTGATTCTCAGATCAGAAAGGCAGCTACTGCATTTGACCAACTGACCAAGAATGTGTGGGATAACAGGAAACTAACACTGAACACCAAGCTACCGGGCTACCAGATGTGTGTTTTCAGCGAGATCTGGACCTCCTACAGCAGGCATGAGGGAAGGTTAAACACCTTCCACAACTGCTGTCTTCGTTGTACTCTACACATCAAGTGGGAACTCAAAGTTCCTGACACGGAAGCATTTGAGAAAGCAAAATTGTACAATTTAATCTATTCTCAAACACAAATGTCTCTGTTGGCTCAGTCATCTGCGTCAGATGTAAGAAGGATGCATTCCACAGGATCTCCTGAACAGAGAACCTGCAGATGTTCCTCGGCCACTGGAATGACTTTGGTTCAAGTTTGAGGATGTTTGCAAAAGGGACATGAAAACTCTCCACATCAACCCCGCAAGCTGGGAAGACGCAGCTAGCAACAGGCTACATTGACTCCCTGGTGCAGTGCAGCCCTCCAAAGGAGGCTGAAGAGAGGTGGCTGAGAGAAAGGAAAGCAAAGCGAGAGAAGAGGGAAGAGCAACAGGCCCCAAGTGCTAGTAGTATATTAGTTATAGCCTCTGACCCTGCACCTTTTGCCTATGCTATTGGTGACAAGGCCTGTCACATGAGAATTGAACTTTTTAGCCACTTGTGATGCTGCACCAAGCCATACCATAAGTGAACAGCTTTTGCACTTACACCATAGTCTTTCAAGACTGACGATTGCCACCACCATGTTCAGCTATGGTAACGTTAAGTGATCCTATCTCTACTAGTAGATACAAAAAGGTTCAGACAAGAAATATGATTTTCATGTTGATGGTGTCCCTTTAAGCTTGTCTCTGCTGGGAGTCAGAGACAACTGCTGTCCTGATGAACTAGATAAACACCACTTGGTTTAAAATATTCCTAAAAATGGAAGAAGGATCAGCTTGAAGGTGTTTTAAATGCCATTCAAATAATGTTAAACTGACCAAACCCAACAACAGAAAGGAGTTAAAGAATAAAAACTGACACAAAATAAAATACCCCATTTGCTTGAGTCCCTAGGTCAAGGATGAGCTTTCAGAGGCCTCTGACAGCCCTATAGCCATGACTGATCCTTTTGCCATTGAACGTGATATTTGAGGCCATTTCACATGCCAGTGATGCTCTTCACACTCTAATTAAATTGCCATTCTCTGTTATCTTTGTTGGAAGCAGGCGATCTTTAATCAGCCTTTGCATCACTTCTGTGATGCTCAGTTTTGCACACAGTCCTCTCGCAGTGTGATGAACCTTAATGTGGAAATCCCCTCCGTTTTATACTCTCATTCTTGGAGGGCATGGCTATTGGGAAACCCATCCATCAAACTTATTAGTGTTGCATTTAGTGTTTAATTATGGGAACTCAGTAACAAGCTTGCATATTGTGAGGTGGGGGGGATGTCTGAACATGGATGGTGAAAGCAAGTGAATAAATGAGAGAATATGGAATAAATTCCCGCCAACTCTGGGAAACCTTATTCTGTCATTTTTCACTACTAGGTTTTCGCACTTTTCCCCAAATTGTCTTGTACTTGCCATGGTTGGAGACAGGACACTGGCCTAGGCAGCCACTGGTTTGAGCAGTATGGCAATTCCTACACTCCTTTAAGAGAAATGATTCACCCAAACAGGGGAGTAAGAGCCTCACTTTCTGCCCACCACCAGCCCTGCTCCCAGGCTCATTATATTTGACTCATCGGCTTCAGAGAAACCGATTTAAAATGTTTCCCCATCACTCCACATCTTCCTTGCCAAAGGCTCTATTTTCTTTCTCAAAGCAAACAGCTAGTGCTAGCAACCTCTCTTAAGGGGAGACTTTGTCAATCACCAACACCTCTTTTATTATATACTTATATATAGTTAGAGTTACTGGCTCACTGCGCAAAACGGCGTCTAGAATGTCAGTGACGGAGAGCTAGGCAGAAACTTATTAGTGGTGATATTTCCTGGGATCCTGGCATCACACTTGCTATTAGTTCTAATTCAGCGGCTCCCTCTACAAAAGCCTATTGTCCCCTAATGGGAAATCTACAAAGCGAGTTTGACTTCTTTATTAAAAACCAACAAGCAAAGGATGAAAAAAAATTACCTCCCTCCACACTCTCAGTCACTCTCTTGTTCTGTCTTTTTTTGCTTTAAGTGCCATTGTGAGCCACTTCATCATCATCATCATCTTTTTTTTTTTTCAGTTGAGAGAAAATCCCTTTGGTTGAAAGTGGAGAAAGTGACAGCTACTTAAAAATCATCAATGTACAAAATCAGCCAGAAGGAGATGACCTTTTCAAGTGTGGTCTTTAGATAGATGTGATTACACTGTCCATAGAACAGCTAGGGGAGGATGTATTTAGCCACTACTAAATTCCCTTATTTCTCCCTCTTATTCCGCCCCATAATATTATAAAAAGAGTTGTGAGGGAGGGAGAAGAGGGAAGAAGAAATCACTCACTTCTTATAGCAATGAGTTCCTCCATCCTCTGGTCCGTGCATTGATGCCACTTACAAGCAAGATCAGATCACAATAAGACTGAAGGGTTATCAAGTAAACAGACTCCATTGCTGATACCTTCCTGGAGACTTTGTGAAATCACAATATGTTGCAAATCGACAATCTGATCTAATCCTGCAGAGCAACATGTATAAGCTAATTCCACCATCGGCACACACATACCATCTCTGATAAGAACATCTGTATCAGGATGCAGAAGGCAAAGGAAAGCATCTGGTACAATGCAGCAACCCAAACCTTATCCAGCCAAGACAGCTAGCATTTGAAAAATAAACAATTGACTGTGACTGATTCAGTGACTGATAATTTCAGACACTGGAAGTGCTAACATGCATTTGATATTCATGTCAGACTCTGTGCCGTTTGGTTTGAGGCACCTTTAGCTCTTTAAAAATGAGGAAAATGGGGGAAGAAAAAGGAAGAGCCTCTATTATTCCCTTTGAACTTTGCAAAGATGGAAATAAATGAAGACACTCTCCTATCAGGCATCTGCTCTCTTCACCCCATTCTGATCCCCGTGTTCCACTGCTTTGCAAGCAACTCAGTGGAGGAATCTCCCAAAGCTTCTTGTCAGGTTAGTTGGCATAAGAAGGAGAACAGGAAAACATCACTCTTACAAGTCAGTTCCTGGGGTATTACCAATACCACTTCCATATTAGGTGAATCCATCTATACTACACTCTGCTGAACTTACACCTTCTGTTTCTGTGTAACAGCAAGTGCCCACAGCATGAGTAGTTAAGAAAGTTACAGTAAGATCCAGGATGCTGCGCTGATAACACTTTGGGGAGACATAGCAGTTTCCATGAAGAAGAGTCAGATTCCCAAAGCAATCACCATCAGGTGCGGAATACACATTACCTATAAAGACTACACCAGGAATCTAGTGGGCTGAGAACAGACTCCGGGCAGGAACTATGGTCTAACCCTAAGTGATCACAGACTCTTTCTGCAGACTTGGGCAAGTTTACTTAAACTTTTAGTTTCTCTTTTTGTAAAATATACATAATAATTCATGTTGTTCAGCTATTTGAAGACAGAAAGCACTTTATAACTGCTAAGTATTATCCTTGTACTCCTAACCACCACCCCTATCATGCTTCTGACCCTGCTGTAAGCTCAAGCCCTTTACAATTAGATTTGCATGCCTGGATTTCAATGGCTTTCACACAGTGAAAGCAGAGGAGAATAGGTGAATGGGTCCTAATGATTGACTTCTGTTTGACTGTTTCCATGAGACCTCAGAGAGCAGCTAGGTCTCTCCACTGCATCACCCTCTGTCGCTCAGACACAGCAAATGTTAGAGACAGATTGAGTTTGTTTAGCCACCAGATTTCAACTCTCTCCTCAAAATGGGCAGTATCTTACAGGCCCATAAGGCTTGGGTTTGCAAAGCATCTAAGGGAGTTAGGAACCCAGTTCATTGAAAGGTAGAATGCCTAACTCCCTTCGGCACTTTGAAAATCCAGCCCGACATTACTAATTTTATTTTTGTAAAGGAACTCTCGGCAATAACTTTTTTCACTCTGCTTGTGGCTCACACCAAAATCAGTTTATGAGCTGCTTCTGCTAGCTCTGCAAGAGAAGATTATGAACAAAAATTATTCCTTAGATGTTCATGTACCTGCTAACATCACTGATGATGCTGGTGCTCATACAGGGCTACTTCTCAATTAGAAACACAAGGGATGGGGTAAGATGGGTTTTATTAAAAAAAACCCAAACCCCACATTTGAGAGGGAAAGGAATGCTATTTCTTTAGGTTGCTTTTATGAGGGAATTTCAAATAATGGAGAGAAGAGTGTATGTGTGTGCATATATATTTACATGTTTGTACATATAAATACAATACATGTACTGTATCGTATGCACACGATATATTACATATATATCCACAGGTGCTGGGTAATCTTGCTCTATGATATAAAGGCAACATCTGGTGTTTACAACAGGAAACTGCAAGACAGGATCCTGGAGCATTACTCTGGTTCTGCCACTTATGTAGTCCGTGGGCTTTGGCAGGTCACTTAACTTCTCTGTGTATTATTTTACACAGCCAAAGCATGAGCAGAATGGTACCTATCTATCCCACAGGGCTTGTAAAGCCCTTTAAGATTCTTGGATGAAAGATGTTATACAAATGCAAACCAGTATTTACTCCTGGGGGAATTCTGTGCCACTGCACATGTGCGGAATTTATGTCCCCTGCAGATTTCTTTGCTTCCCAACAGAAAAATGACTTTCTTAAGGGGAAGCAAAGGGAAGCCAAAAGAGTGGTCATGTGACCCTCCCCAGCAGTATTTTTCATGTGCCCAGGGCAGCTGGCAGAGAGGTAAATCACTGTGGGGCAGGGGATGGGACTGGAGAAGACCCAGCTGGTGGCCCCTACCCTGCACCAGGCTCAGCTGCTAGTCCCAGCTGACCTGGGGAGGATGGAACTTCCTCTTCCCCCACACGGCATCCAGAGCCAGGTCAGACCCACCCCCAGTTTTCTCCCCTGGCTGTAGGAAGCTCTGCAAACTCTCCCAGCCTGCACTCTTCCTGCACCCATCACGCCTCAGCTGCAAGGGAAGGGATCACTGTACAGGGAGCAGCTCTCCTATCTGCCCAACCCCTGTGCAGCGAGACCCCCTCATGCTCAGACATTCCTGCTGAGCCTCACCCCCCTTGCACCCAGAACCCTCCCTGACAAGCCCCACTCACCCTGCACCTGGACTACCCCGACAAGCCACCTGCACCTGGATCCCCACCCTACTGAGCCCCAAACAGCGGAACATGGATTCCCACCCCACTGAGCTCAACTCCACCAGCATCTGGCCCCCCCACTGAGTCCCCCAAATCAAGACCTCCCTGCCAAGCTCTATCCCCCACACACCTCCCCTGCTGAGCTCCATCCACCTTCACCTGGATCCCCCTGCAGAGTCCCATTACCATTGCACCCAGAACCTCCCAAAAAGCCCCTGTGCATCCAGATCCACCCTGCACACAGACCCCCCCACTGAGCTGCCTGCACCCAGATTGCCCCACACAGAACCCTCTCAACCACGCCTGGATCTCCCCACACTAAGCCCCTGCACACTTGGATCTTGCCCACACCTGGTGCACCTGGCATGGAGGGACAGGGCCCTGGGGTGTTTCTGGGGCAGGCCATGTCCTAGCTCTGTGTCAGGGTTGGATGTAGCCTCATTGCTGAGTCCGTGTCCTGTGGGGAGCTGCACAGTGATCTCCCACCTCTGTGCAGCCAGTGGCCTGTGCTTCCCAATGCTATGCTGGAGCCTCCACATTTATTTGACAAATAAAATTTGCAGAATTTTTGCAGAATTTTAGAATATTGTAAGCAGAATTTTTATTTTTTTGGTGCAGAATGCCCTCACAAGTACGTATTCTTACTAAAGTAGAAAAACAGCTGGGGCATACTCATGACATCAAGCATGTGGACATACTCATCTGGCAGTGCCCAAGCTACTAGCTATTAGTATGCCATGATGAGAATTTCCTGCTTGGGGAGGACTTTGTGGGGAGGGGAAGAGTGCAATGGAAGGCACAGCTAGTACTTACAAACACCTCTATGGTGATGGGAACAGTGCTGTTAAGTGATGGGACACCAGCATCCTTGGCCATCACAGTCAGATAAATAACTCCATTGGAGACTTGCTCATAATCCAGAGGACGAGTCACGCTTATCACTGAAATGGCGTAAAGCATTGGAGTAAATGCAGCTGGTACTAGCCCACTTCACAGCTAACACATACACCCGAGCACATGCACGCACACATCAAACAGCAGCAGCAGAAGTCTGTCTGGTACAACTCTTGGAGCAACACATTTAGATCTTGTCTATGCTAGGAAAATCTGAGTTTTTATTCCTCATTGATATAACTGCACTTGTGCTACCACTGGCAGCAGCTGGTCACAGTGCTTACAATGCCAAGCCCACCATGGCCAGCACTGGTGCAGTTGCTCCAGTGCAGATAACCACAAAAGTTTCCAGGGTTGATGCACCCTTAGTAATCCACAGAAGCATTTACTCTGAGTCAGCCTCAGTCACTCAATGGCGGTATAGCCAGCCACTCTTCAGAGCAGGCACCAGCTTCCACCCCTCCCAGTAAACAATTGCATTTCTTAGCAGAATTGCCCTGATTAAAGCCAAGATTTTCAAAAGTAACAAATGTAGGGGGGAGGTCTCAATTTTGAACTACAAAATTGAGACACCTTAAAGGGGCCTGATTTGCACCTTTTGGGGAAGGCAGGGACCCAAACTTTCCTGAAAATCAGCCCCCAGTATAGTGGCCTGTGTTGGGAACCCAATACCGGTAGCACTCAAAATGACTAGTCACTTTTGAAAATCTTGGTTGATTCTTCTCCTGATACCAAGAGTCAGAAGAACAGCACCGAATACCACGTCCACACACCACCTTCTGTATGCAGCCAATGCTGCAGGCTCTAGCCCATGCCCAAGCAGAAGGGTAATGTATATAACCAAGCCACCACTCCCACCTGAGTGCCACTCGGCCCGTTACCCTTCCCCCTCGTGGCGCACCCTACCAGCACCCCAACAGCACTCACCTCCATACCCTTCAGAGACACTAATGTCAAACGAACTTCGGAAGGCTGAAGCTTGCACGATGCTGTAAGTGATCTGGTTATTCGGAGAGGAATCATCATCAGCTGCCTAGGTTGAAGCAGAAAAAAGCCCCAGTGTTATCATATAAACACAGACGCTGTCTCTGAGAAATGCTGCAGCCTAATACGCAGAGAAAAGAAGGCAAACAATTTTGGGGAAAAGATGGGAGGAGAAGGGGCTGGGGGAAATGAACAGTATAGAAGGGAGGCAGCAGTGGTACGGGAATGGAGATCTGTAAATGGATGTTCCTAAGGTTTATATCAGCCTTTGCCCTAGTCTAAATATGGTCATAACTAATTCTAGGTGGTGAGTGTGGGGGTCTGTCACAGATCTGTCTGTGGCAGCATGCCCCCTTTAGGCTACGTGGAAAGTGCATGCATGTGTCCAATTACTCCATTCTCATCCACACAGCAGGTGCTATGGGGTCTTTTCAGCATGCCAATGCTCACCTTCAGGGTGGGGCCTCTCATTCCCTCTCTGTGTCCCCAGTGCACCAAACAGCCTCTAGTCAGCAAATGGGGTTAAAAGAAAGGCAAAGAAAAACCTGCAGGCAGCTCCCTCCAGACTTCAGAGGGGCCTGGGAGTATCAGCATCCACTTCAGAGTTCTCTGGGATCCAGTGCAAGCCTCAATTCTTTCACCCTTCAACTCAGGGGTTCTGTACCCTCCTCCTGTGAGGGCAGGGCTCTGCAGCTGTCAGTGCTCTTTCCAGGCCAGCCCAGTCTGAGTGGAGTTCCCTCTTTTTAACTTTTCCTCCAGTCCTGGCATGATTTGCAGGTGTGATGAGGCAGGGACCCTCCAGCCCAAAGCAACTTCTTAACCCCTTCCATGCTAGGGTGGAGTTTATATATTACATCACAGGGTCCCTTACATTGTAACAAGCAGAAAGGCTTGGTTTCCTCTTGCTGTTTTCTTCTGGACTACCCTTTTATCCTTATGTTTATGCCAAATAACCTTCCCTCCTCTCACTTATGTGTGCCTTGGATAAGGTGTCCTCCTTCCTTCTGGACTGCTTGCCAGAGTTTATGAGGGCAAGACAGAAACATTCACTAATGACAGACACCACCTTGCTCTGTGAATTGGTGAGCAGCAAGAGATGACAGAGTTTTGAAATCATCATCTCTCTTCACATCCCACCACAGAGAGAAGAGTCACTGTGTCTTAAATGCATCCTCTCCGTTCCCTCACACCTATAAAGAATAAATACTTAGATCCAAAATATCTAAGAGATGACCACAATACTCTTACAGTACTCACACTGCCTGAGTTTACTGAAGACAGATACCAGCTTGAAGAAAACTGCAAAAGGCCTAGTTTATTCCTGTCATGCTCAAGGAGACAAGTGGATTCCATCATCTCTTGTTTTAAACAGAAAAAGCTTACAATTCGATCAGCGACAAACTGCTCAACTCCCACAGGTAAATACGATTTCATCAGGAAGGGATCTGATGATAATGAAGATAAGTTTACATTCTGGAGAAAGCTTTGCTAGTGTTATGGTACACTCCAGGGGTAACTTTGGCGATGATACAGTTGGGATGGGAAATTCTTGTGACTCTCCTCCTCTTTGATAAGCATGGCTTGTCTACATTTGTGGAGCTTGTCTACCCGTGTACAGCTTGTCATGCCAGTGATGAATTTTGAAGTTGAATAAGCTTGTCTCAAATTTCAAACCTATCAAAATGGAAATTCCACTGCCTTCAGTAATTCTACATTTCCCTTTAACAGTACGTTCCTGTCCTACAGCCCTGCATTTCACAGGAACTCCAGAGCAATGATTATACAGACACTCGTAATGGAAACTCAGCTCTCCCAACCTCTCACACTTTCTTCTCTTTACTTAGCTGAATTCATTAGCATCTTTCCAATCCTGTCACAAAATCCAGAGCGCCTTCAGGGAAGTCCCAGTCACTCAGTGTAATAAAGTCTGATACAGTAAATCCTGCACACATCCAAGGAAGTCAGGGTGGGAGGAGGGGAGGAAAGGGACATGGGGAAAGTCTAGGCAGCTAGAGAAGCAGAGTCAGTTGCATTTCACAATAAGGAGTAATTAAAGCATGCAAAGGAGCAGATGGTCTGCAATTCCTTCTCCTCCTTCCTCCCCACCCCCATATTCCTGACCAGTAACACTACTGTTTAATTGCATCCATAAAGGGTTCAATTATAGTGGGTAGCTCTCTCCGTGGGGCTTCACCACCTGGGCTTCAGACTGCTTTCAAATGGGAGGGGATGACAGAGAGCAATGATGAGTAAAAGAGAAATTAAAAGAGTGAAGAGGAAAAGAAGACTTAAAATACACTTTATGCTGTTTCTCTCCTCCTCCTGGCCCATTGAGACTTACCCTAGCAGGAGAAATCCTGGATCACAGGTCCCCCTAATAATATTGACCATTGTGTATCTGGAGAAAAGGAAGTATAGTAGAAAGTGAATCGGTGTTTCCATTTCTTACCCTGAGACGGACCACCTGAGTGACTGAAGGCTCATTTTCCCGGAGAGCCCCCAAATAGGATTCTTTCTGGAAGGTGGGGACATTATCGTTGACATCCAGAACGTTAATCTTCACTCGCCCTGTAGTTTCTTCCCCACCCCCGTCCCTGGCAATCACAGTCAGTGTGTAGCGCTGCGTCGTTTCAAAGTCTAACCGGGCGATCAGTGTGATCACACCTGTGTCTTTATCCAGAGAGAACCTGCCAAGCAAAAAAAGAGGGGGAGCAGAGGAGTTACCAAATCAAAGCCTCATTTCAGGCAAACAGGAAACGGCAGCCTGAAACAACACCGTAAGAAAGAGGCATAGATGAGAAATTGGAAAAGGTTTGATGCTGTGCGTATCATCTCATAGGTTCCTTCTGACGGTAACATTTCCCAGTACTATAGCCTCTTCCGACTGAAGATCTCATTGTACTTTTCACACATTGATGCACCCAAAGCCTCTGGGTGGTAGGTGTTATTTACCCCATTTTACAGACAGAGCAAATGAGGCACCAGGAAAGTTAAAGCCAAACTCCTGAAGAAACTGAGGCAAGAAGAGGTCAAAGACAAAATTTTCAAACTCTAGCACCCAAATCCACATTTAAACCCTTAAATAAGCAACCTGATTTTCAAAGGGGCTGAGCAGCTGCAGCTCCCATTGAAGTCAATGGAATCACACCCGGGATGAATTTTGCCCCTTTTACGCCTTAATGTCAATACCATATTCCTTCCATTGTAGCAAAAGACTCCCAGTCACTCACCCATGGCAGCAGTGAGTCTCATGTGTAGCTCTAATACTATCATATAAGTTGTTGTTAAGTGTATGTGTTGGCCTCAAGTTACATATTTGTGCAGCTAGTTCCTGATTTAGCAAAGCAATTAAGTGTGTTTCTCCTTAAGCACAGGCTTAAGTCTTGTTAATTTAGCAAGCCTGTACGGAGCCCAACAACTCTTGGTTGAACAAGAGCCTATCTTTTAAAAAACACCCAGCCCAGATTTAAAGACTCAAAGTGATGGACAATCCATCACATCCCTTAGTAACTTGTTCCAAAAGTTAACTATCCCCACTGTTAAAATTTGCACTTTATGTCCCGTTTGAATAGGTCGAGCCATGGATGATGTTACACATTTCTCTGATATATTAAACCTCAGTCTAGTACCAGAAAATTTCTCTCTGTGCAGGTACTTATAGAGAGCTTGAGTCTTCTCTTTGATAAACTAAATAGACTGAGTTCTATAAATCTCTCATCTTAAGCTGTGCCTGACAAACCTCAAACCACTCTTGCAGCTTTTTTTCTAAACCCTCTCCAATTTTTCACTATCCTTTTCCCAAGTATGGACACCAAAACAGATATAGATCTGGACTGATATGAACTGGCAGAGATGGCTTGAACAGTATCCACACTTAGCATAAGGCTGATACCATTGGAGTCAATGGAAGTTTTACTATTCTCAGTAGGAGTAGGATTAAGCCCTCTGGTATGATCCAGCTCTGTCTGTTCCTCAATTTATGAGCACCCAAATCACACGAGAAATTTATATAGAAAACAAGCCATTTAAAAACTGGAATAGGCCTTCTATTAGGGTCAATTCGCCCTCCCTGCAACAGTTTATGGTAGCCTCTCTTTCAAGAAAGATTTCACAGATTTAAGTTACCAACATTTCAATTTTGTAAATTCATGGCAAGACTGAAAGGGAATTTTAAGGAACTGAAACTAGCTGAGAGGTTTTGTTGCACTTACCTGTCAGGATCATCACTGAAAAAATAGCTGACTTTCCCATAACTGCCCACATCATTGTCAGTTGCCTAAAAAGTTTAAGTACAAAAGGAATATTAATAACAAAGATGTTTATGAGAATTTCAACTGAAAAAGTAAATTCTGATTATGAACACATATAAAAATCTATAGGAATCTTAATTCAACCTCTTCTTCATATAGCTGCTGCATTGACCAGATGGTTCCTTGGACCTCCTTCTAGGTTACCTATATGCTCCCTGTTCTTTAGGATATCTTGCAGAAAGGGTGCGGGTATGGAGATGTTACACTCCCCTCTGAAATTCCTCTGAGGGGATAAATATTTAACTCTGCTTTTCTGATCCTTTCTGACCCTCCACCCTGCCACCCTCCACCCTGTTCCCTATAACAGGAGCTGCACCCCAAATCCGTTCCAAGTGGATATACAAATCCAGTGCTGCTTTCTGCCCCTTCTCCTTACAAGTGAATTAATAGGCTAACACCTGTGCAGATTTTGTTAGCTGACATTTTTCACCTGATAAATCTGGGATTCAGATGTTTTTGCTCTCCTGAAATGTATTCTGTGTATGTCCCTGATTCATAGTCTGCCCTAGATAACAACACTCCATCAAATCCTCTTTACATCATGTCCACAAAACTTTAGCAGTAGGAAACTTTTCATATACTCTATCTTACATACCAAGACGAGCTGGCACAGTAAATAGCACACACAAAAATATATCTGTGAACAATGGGGCATAATAAAAGACATAGAAAATTGAAAAGAAAATTAATACAATGATTATGAAAGACAAGCTGCTTGAACTGTCCATGATACAATCCTGCAGAAAAAAAGCATTACCAAAATCCACACAATAACGAGGGGCAGTTACACTAACAGGGGTGGGAGTGGGGGATGATTCCAGAGAAAATTGCAAAGCCTGATTTGCCAAGAAAAGGAAATAAGACACAAAAGTGTGGCATTTACAGAAAGGAGTCACAGTCCATATAACTGGGGTCAAGCAATCCTCAATTAAAAGTAGGTAAAAGGGCATTCCCACATATTGGGTAATTTACTGTCTTCATTTCTCAGGTTCAATGGCAACACCCATCGACACCAGTCTCAATCATGTGAAGATGCAGAAGTATCGAAACTGAGATTAAGGCACATTTTTACTATTTACTTAGTGTTGACAACGTGCGTGTGGCTGTACAAAACAGACATGAAGACAGATGCTGCCCCAAAGCTCTTACAGTCCAAAATACAGATACTCTAGGCAACCCAGAGAATGGAACCATTTAAAGCTTTGATTTTTATGCCAACTCACTTTACGTGGCCTTACAGGGACAAAAGTAGAGGGAAAATACCAACAGGCATGGACCACAGCAGATTTAATTATTTTGTATAATCTTATTTACATTTTCTATTCCCTGTTCAAACAACTCTGGTGTTTAAAAGTCACCTAAGCTCTGGTGTTTCAAGCACATGAAAACTGGCTTTCATTCACCCTGGATCTTTACAACAGATCTGGCACTCAATGTCCATTGTCACATTGTTTTATTTTTCCTTGATAGCAAGTGGACTAACTGCGGTTTATCATTCAATACAAATACCTAGTAGAATGTGCTGCAGTATGAGAGAAAGACGCAAAACCTATTCATGCATCTGAAATATGAAATATCCTGCTTTCCCACGCAGGGGCTCTTCTGATGCCTGGTGAAGGACAGAGAAAGCTCCCATAGTTGTAAACTACATGCTCACACTCCCTTCACAATCAACATCTCTCTCCAGGACTGAAGAGGATTAGACAGTCAATTTTCTCCCTTAAACTTCTGGACGAGTCACCACTGGTCAATGCTAGCTACTCACCCCAGCCCACAATTTCCATGGTGGTGGTTTTTTTTTAAACAGAAGAGTCAAAATACCAGTTCTCAGACAAGTAGGAACCCAATTCTGAAAAGTATTTTCCTGGAAAAGAAGGATGGCTCCTGTGGTTAGGGCCTGGGACTCTAGACACCCTACACACAGGAATTCTGTGGCAGATCAAGGAATCGCGAGACTTTGGGCAAACCGCTTAGTCTCTCACTGCCTCAGTTCCCCTTCTCTGAAACGACACTATTAGCACTCCTCTAACTTCACCGGAGTGTTGTGAGGATGAATACATCAAAAGCACCGAGATACCATGATTATGAGAACCAAATATGTATCTAAGATGCACAGATAGAATCCTAACTGGATACTTAAGGGTCCTTTTGGTTGTAGCAACAGCCATGTAATAAGAAACCTTTGCAAAAATTGTCCTACTTCAAAACCCCTATAATCACTTTTTCTGCACCCTTATGTTTCCAAATTATCCAAACAGTAGACACCATTCACTGTCAATATTTCACCATAACAATAAAATACAGACTCTGAAAGGGACAGCTTCATGGTCTAAAGGTCAGGTTGGAAAACTCAATCTTGTTACAACAAAAGATTCACATCATAGTAGGGTCAACTCAGCTTTTTACCCTTCCAGGGTAGCTAAAGTGAGTGACATGCATTTCTGTGCTCCCTACCCCCCCCCCAAATGAAACCTTAACAATAAAAATATTAAAAAATAAAATAAAAAGAGTCTCATCTCCTCACCCTGAATATTAAGTATCCCAAAGTACTTTTAGTAACAGCAGGGATATGCCCTGTTGCCCTTATTCCAAAGTCTCCCCTTTTCAACTGATGTGCCCAGTGCCCCAGAGGGATGTGCGCTGCAATCATGCTCACGCATATGGTAGCTCATAAATGCATAAGAAAATATATGGAGACAACATGTAAAGTGTCACCATCAAGTGCCTGCACTGACTACCCCCAAAACGTTGTTTTTAATTATCTGGGAATGTTGACACATTCTTTGAGAGACAGAAAGAGAGAGAGAGGGACAGGATGGCTGTACGAGAGACACACCTGGTCACACACATGAACACAACCTCTTTCAGCACCACACAATGTTCTGAAAGGAAAATTATGCAACATTGCAAATACCTCTTTGTTTAGAAAGGTAAATTTTCTTTATGTAACATGAAGTTTTCTTAGCACTGAAGGGGAGAGAGGGGCTGAGCGCTGCTACTGTGCTTTTAGCTCCCAGCAGAATCTGAGGCCTTTCACCATCAGCAGCCCATCCATGTAAATCATTTGGAGCTGTGATGGGTTTCGCAGGCTGACCATGGCAAAATAATAACAACCTTCCCAGCAAAATGTGTAAAGCTCAAAGTGTCACTCTGGGTGAGCAAGGCGAGATTTGTGGATGTTTTAAAGTCTTTTCTCTAATGAATATATAAAAAATGTATGAATGGCAGCAAATGAAAAGGACCAGAAAATTTTATTTTAAAATGAGAAAAGTGGAATAAAAATCCCAAACTATCTTTTTTTCTTTTTTTAATGTCTTTTCTAAATTGATCCCTTGTCTGGGTTTCTTTGGTTCCAGTGGAACAGGAAAACGCAGGGGCAGAAACACATTTCATTTCGTAATGCCATCAAAAGGGCTATATTTTAGGGCTGGGGTGGAATAGAACACTCTCCTGCAATCTTCATGATTTATATGTCCTTGATTATCCTTGATAGAACAGATGTCCAAGAGTATCACAGAGTGAGGAAACCCCTTTAACGGTGCTTAGCTTGCCTAACAGTTATGGGAGTAGGGAGGAAGAAGGGGGTATGAACAGAGAAAGCATCACAGGCACAGAGAGAGAGAGGAGGAAGAGGAGGAGAAAACGTGAAAACTAACTGGAGAGAAATCATATATTTCTCAAATGTCTTCCCAACTCAGGGTACGTCTTCACTACTGGCCGTATCGGCAGGTAGTAATCGATTTCCCGGGGATCAATATATCGCATCTCATCTAGATGCGATATATCGATCCCTGAAGAAGCTCCTGTCGACTCTGGAACTCCACCAACGCAAACAGTGGTAGCGGAGTCGACAGAGGGAGCTGCGGACATCGATCCTGCGCCGTGAGGACAGTAGGTAACTCGATCTAAGATACTTTGACTTCAGCTACACTATTCACGTAGCTGAAGTTGCATATCTTAGATCGATTTCCCCCCCCGGTGTAGACCAGCCTTCAGGCAGTGAATTCTTAATGCCTAATGCTAGTTGAGTGATACTCCAGTAGTGCACACCTTTAACACCTGCTAGTACATTTAGCTGAACAGCCTTCTGCCTGCTAATGCTGTAATGTTTGATTTATTTATTCTGTACATTACGATTTCATTAAGCAAACCACCCCCGCCTTTAATTACAGCCAAGTAGCCAGAGAGAATCCCACCAGGAGACCAGTGATTCTGAAAGGGTCTCTTTCTCTCAATCCAGGCTGATATCACAGGGGGGAATAGCTTAGTGGTTTGAGCATTGGCCTGCTAAACCCAGGGTTGTGAGTTCAATCCTTGAGGGGGCCATCTGGGATTTGGGGATTGGTCCTGCTTTGAGCAGGGGGTTGGACTAGATGATCTCCTAAGGTCCCTTCCAACCCTAATAATCTATGATTCTAGGAAACCTTTTAGTACACACAGAGCCTGCCTCTAGAAAGAAGCGTGAATCTTTCAGTTGCACACAACAAATTTAAATGTTTATTAGAAAATATTAAAGAAAGGTGATACAAAGAGTTTGATGTGTCAGTCGTTGGTCATCGGGGGAAACATACAGAGCATGGGGGGACGCTGGCAATTGGTTATGGTTCAGCATATAATACATACAGCCTGTAATGTCCCCAATGCGGGGTGTACGGTGGTTGGGGTCAAGATATAGTATGGGGGCAGTGAGGGTACATCGCTCATATAGTGGGCTACACACAGTCATGCGTATGAGTAAGCAGGCCGGGTAATGGGGACAGGGTGACCCTCACGTGGTGGAATCCAGATTGGTAAGTTCAGGACTCAGGGGATATGGTTTGGTAGGGGGGTAGTAAGGGTTTCCCCCTCCCCCCCATGGGTGCCTACATGGGGAACTGTGCAGTCCTGGCTGCTTTGTTTGCAGTTGGTGCTGCAGGATGTAGCATTTACACTGAAACTGTGATGGTTAACTCCTCTGAAGTGGGTTCTTCATTGCCTTAAGTTCCACTTAGTTGAGACAAGAGAACCAGATCCCTACATGTAACAGGGGACAACGTTGCAGTCATTCTCTCCTTCCTTAGTCCAAGCACTTGTCTCAATTCATTTTCCCCTCACAGTGAGGAGTACCTGACGCAAAACATTTATTTCTCTTACAAGCACAGCTCCTGCCACAGTAAGCAAGGAGAGGTTTCTTACCAAACTACCGGCATATTTTCCCTCCTGTGAAAGAAAGTCTTAGAGGAGGAGTATGAAGCAACAAAAGGGAAAACTTTGCAGGAAATGTCTCTGGTTTTGTTCTAATGCACAGCACCCTTCTTGAAGAGCGTATCACAGTGCTGCATCCATATCCCTAATCATTCTGCATTACGGAGGCATTCTGAATGCAGAGGATCAGAGCTTTGTCAGATAGGAAGAAGGACAAACAAAAGTAATTGCTGCTTGACTCTGTTCCTTCTTTCCCTTTTCTTCGTTCAACTTCCCATCCCTCTACAGTATTCAGCAGAACTGCTGTTTGGTCTGGCCAGGACTTCCCTGTAAGAAACCCACATACCTATCAATTTGCAACAGCTCAGCTCCCCACAGCAAGCCTTCCAGGTGTTTATCCTCCCCTGCCAGCTGGAAGCTGAGAGGTTGCAATTTCCTGTTGGAGTAAGCATCCCGCATGCTCTTTCAGCATCAGGCTTCAGTTTTTCTTGGTTCAGAACTTGGCTTTGAGAAAGGGTTCTCTGAACGTTTGGACCAAATGCATTCCACCCCATTAGGGAGAAGGCTAATGAGCGGTCACACAAGCAGCAGAGTCCTCATTTTTGATCCAACCTCATCTTTGCACAGAGAGCTCTCAGGCTGCCCTGAGTTAATGTGGCCAGTACATCTATCCACAGGCGTCCAGATGGCCCTTCAGCCAAATGGTTCTCAGAGCCCCAACTGTTCACTGAGAAGGAATGGATTTCTGGCAACACCTTTATACAGCACATCAGTGTCCACTTTAGCAGGCTATTAACAAATGAAACAATACAAGGTGACAAATGCTGCACATTCCAGGTTCCCTTTATATACTGTTAGTACTATTGTTTTAGCCAAAGATCCCTTCAGTTCTAACTTTGGTTCTTGTTGCTCCTGTCTCTTGCTCTGTTCAGATTAATTTCCTGTCAGTCTCTCTAACAAATCCACCATGATTGCTAACTATATTACACAAATGTGGCATTGGGAATGAACAGACCCTGGACCTTCTGCTCCAAAAACACAGGCTTCTGTACCTTGAGGGACAAGAGAATCTCCACGAATTTTATTATGTTGCTTTCAGTCAGAGTTTATTTAGGCCAAGCTTGTAAATGGAAGGCTCACTTGAGACACTGCTGTTATGAAGTGTCTAATAAATAAATATTTTCAAAACAGAAAACAAGTTAAAAATAAAAGCCAAATTCATGTCTATGGTATCAATTCATGCCACTGAAACTGATGGAGTTTCACTAGCTTACCATGTGGCCCAGTAGATCTGTTTTTGCTAAACTGGATTAAATGAGAAGGTGATCCAGCCATATTTGTTGTGGGCCCACGGACGGTGAATTCAGGATGAATCAAAGCAGACCTCAGAAATCTGCATGTTGTATAGTTACTGAAAACATCCTTTGTCATGGTGGCTAAGCACACAGCAGCCATCCAACTCAAAAAGAAATAATCTTATATGTTAGGCTGTCAAGATCCCTGTTATCATAGGCACAGTCCTCAGTTTTGATAAATACTGCATTTCTTTTTGAGGCACCAACTCTAGTTTCTGGGCCAGGAAGAATATCACTTCTGCTGGTGTTAAGGAAAGGAAAGGAATAGCTCTGAAATTGCACACGCTCAGCAGAAATCTTAATTATTTCTCCTCTATTTCTAGGGTTAGGTTGGTGGATTTTTACTGCTGTTGACAGTGAAGAACTAATAGCATTAGGCATAGCACAGGCAAATGGTGGGCAGGCTTCACATACATTGCTCTGATATTACACTTCAATTTTGACATGCAATACCCCCTGTTATTTCCGCCCTGGGCTTCCACATAGCTCTGCCAACGCACATCAATCTGTAGCACTCTAATAGTCCAGCCCTAGGACTCTCCTGAGCAGAGACTGCCAATCATATACACTTGTACAGTGGATTCATAAGGCCCAATTCTTATCTTACACTGATGTAAATCAGGAGTAACTTCACTGAAGTAAATGGAGTTACTCTGGTGAAACTGAGATCAGAATCAGATCTCTTCTGGGGTAAACTACACTTTATAACGCATGCCCACATTTATACATTTTTACAGTGCATGTTCAAGTCTTCATTTTAAGTGGCAGTGATTGCTACAGTTGCATGTTTTTTCCCATTTTAATTACACCTTCTTCCATTTGCTTATTACTTTCCCACACTTCCACATATTACACTGAAATTTTCTAAGAGTGGTCACTGCTCAAAGATAAATCTGCAGAAAAATCAGTTACCCTTTATTTAAAAACAAAAAGAGTGAAAAATCATCCTTTACTCATTCTTAAAACAATGCCTCTGCTCCCCAGCACATCCAAATCTTGCTGCTAAGTTTTTTGTTTTGTTTTGAAGAGTTCTACAGCTGAAATGACGGGGGTAGAAAGATAAAATTTGGGAAATAAAAGTCAGTGCTAAGCATGAATGCCTTGGAGTGTTTCTGGTGACAACAGGGTTTAAATTCACCACATTAGGATCCAATGAAAACTCATACTTTGCACATATGAAGCAAAATTAGAATGGGATTTTGTCACTCAACTTGTCTGGTGAACCAACCTAGGCAAAAGTGAGTGAGTGAGTGTGTGTGTGGTGGGGGGGCTAATTTAGCTGCATAATGAAAAGAGACCTTTTAAACGCAGTTATATTAGGTACCAAAATGCTTTTAAGGGTGGGATTTTCAAAAGCACTTATTAGGATGTGTGTTCCTGTTAGTTTCAGGTGCCTTAGAAAAATCACATTCTTAAAAACATTTTGGTACCATACTTTTTTTGTTAGTAATAAAACAGCTTGATGCAACTGAATCTTTGCACCATGACATCTATAGGATAGATATTATCGTTGCTATATCATCTGGTATGGGTATATTTTACTGTGAAAAGATCAGACCATTATTATTAAAAAGTCACCATATACTCATAGGTATTACTTGTTGTTTTCAACAGACACGACACCAAAACCTAGGATCTGAACACTCTTTGACCTTACAGGGTCTGAAAACCTGATTCACTCTAGTTTTCCGTGTGCACATCAATAAGCCAGATTTTTACCATGCCTACCCAGGAAAAGGATTTTCCCTATGTATGCCATGCCAAGGATTTTCAAAGGATATTCACTGTGGATGCCCATCTTCTTCAAATACTTTTGCTATCCAGTTGCAATGCTTGGTGTGTTCCCTCATCCTGCCATGATCTTTAGATGTATTATATTCATGAAGGCCTTGCTTTGTGGGGGACTCTTATCAGATGTGCAAGAGTCATCTTGGCAGCTGTTTAGGTGAGAAAATTACAGAACTAAGCTGAACGGTCCTGACATCCAGCTTGCAAATCAAATGACACTGAGGTCTGATATGAGGGGGCATGAACGTTTAGATATTAATTTACAAGGTTTCTATATTTACAACTTGCTATGATAAAATCTAAAAGGTATAGACAATTTCTTCTCCTCAGAGCTTCCCTTCAGGAATTAGGATAATGGAACTTTCCATAAACTCTTAAAACCAATGAAGGAGGACGGGTATTTTTCGCCTGTCAGAGCCCAGCGTTTAACCAGCCAGCACTTTGTTTCTTAAACCCCAAGTGCAGCGTAAAAGGACAGTAGCAGTCAGATAAGAAGGCTTTTCAGAATGCTTGGATTGGCCCGTGATGAGGTAATGATTTATAACAGGCTTGACAATGCTACCGAGGGCTGGCATTACCAGCAAAACTAATTCCCTCATTTGGCCCTTTATAATTGCATTTGTAAGTGCTTATTTCAGTGATGGACAATGCTGGGGAAGTGTAATTTTCTTCTGCTGATAAAAAACCAACTAGGGGAAAAAAGAAGGTTAAAAGAAGGTTAGTGTAGTACAAGGTGAGCTGCTCCGTGGGGCCGCGGCATGTTGCACATGAACTTTGGCAGCCCCTAAAGGGATCAAAAACACATTCTGTACAGAGCTTAATTCTGTGATTTTCCAGCATGTAAAACAAAACTACTAACATATCGCACAGAAAGAGTCATTGGCAATTCATGGCTGATTTCCTTCCTTCTGAAAAAAACCCTCCTCCTGCTTCAGTATCTTCCACACCCTTGAGTGGCAGAAATGCAAGGCCAGGTACTAGTTCTGATCCACCCAGCCTGTTGGCTCAGAAACAGGTTATGCTACATGTGTTAGCTACTCCGGGACAGTGCTAGCATGTGTTATTGCCATGCTAAAATACTAGCAAGCTCCTGAAATAAACGACACTTGGCACTTTCAGTTGTAATTGTTTCTAATGGAAACAATGAGCCCAATTCTCTTTTTCCTTAAACAAGTTTTCCAGAGTAACTTCAGTGGCATTACTTCTGATTTACACCAGTGTAAATGAGAGGAGAATCAAGCTCAGTGGATGTTCTGGTGATGACAGGCCCATGTCATGTGATGTGCACACTCATACATCACACAAAGGCAACCAGGGAAATAATGCAGGTTCCTGCTGTGTGACAGGAGACATGAGAAAAGGAAGAACACACACTTTGGACATATTTAATTTGTATGGTTGTCATAATATTTACCTTACAGAACCTTTTAGTTTTAAGGATGAAGTTCCTTAGCGGTTCCTAACCCACAGGGAAGGACATAGAACCACTGGCAAGTCTAAATTTGATTAGCAAAGCTACCTCAAGGACTGAATAAGAAACCCACATACACACTGGAGGACATGCAAAACACACACAGAACCACTTACACGGTTTACATATCTCTACATTATTCCTGGGCTTCAGCTCTACCCCTCTTCCCTTTCCCCCCAACACCAGCCCCCCAAACACACACATGGCCCTAACAATCTGACACCAGACACAAGAGGAAAAAAAAGCAGAAGATTCTAGGGGATCCACATCAATAATAAATGTTTTTATAGCTGTTCATTTCCTGCACAAAATATTCAAATAGGGTCTGCCCAGTGTCACCTGCAAAGGTCAAACTGAAAACATGGGTCTATTGCTGTAGTTTTATGAGCTGTCACCGCTGCAGTGCATTTCTAGAGACCATTTATGTACAACCAAACTCCAGAAGAGTGCCAGAAAGACAAGATCTAAAGAAGCCACAGGAGTAATTCCCTGAACCACACTGCAGTGAATTAATATTGATAGATAAAATGATTAAGGCTTTGCTGTTTTTGTGCAATAGTGACCTGCTTTCATAACCCATACCAAACATAGCTAAGTACTTTGGTCAAGGAGAACAACGTGGAATGGCAAATAGACCTATGTACCCCACGTCTGCATACCCCTGAAAAATATGCTGTGTCAGTGTGGTCTGATATGACGTACATAATGGTATATATATGTAATGACTACTATGTCTCGGGGAATCACTCCTCTGGCATTAGTCGAGGAGGGCACCCGCTCAGCTGATCGTATAATAAAGGTCTGTATAAAACTCAGTCTTGTTCTCTGTGCCTTCTTGGAGTAACTGACTAGCTCCGGGGAGAACGAGCACATTTGGCTAACAAATTGGCGACTCCACCGGGATCCTCCCTGTAGAGGGCGCTGACGCTACCGGGGGCTAGTGAGCTGGTACTGAGAGAAGTGGCCACCTTGAGCTGATTGTGTGGCTCGTGCTCTCGGACCACCTCGGCCGACCGGGGCGGCGGTGTTCTCTTTAGAGAAGGTCCCAGAGGGCACAGAGGCATTGAGTTTACCTTCTTCCAAGTCCCCAGAGCCGGACGCGGCCACTCCGGGCGGTAAGTGCGTTTACCTCTAGGGTTTGAGGAGTAACGCCCCCGAAGTGTGGGTTGGATAACGGAACTTGGTAGGCAGCCCGTATATGGGACGGTGTACGAACTTTGTGGGCAGCCCGTATATAGGAAGGTGTACGCATGTTAGTATTGTTGTAGTTCTGTGACTGTTTTGTGTCTCCTTGTCTTGTGTTTCATTGTATGTTGGAGGCCGAAATTGTGAGTAAGTCCTATGTAAATGTAACCAGGTCTGAGGCATAAGCTGATTCCAGCCACCCCAATACTCCTGCGAGGGGAAACCCGGTGACCAGGATATCTTGATTGCAAGGGGGGTCAGCCGCACCTCGTGACCTGGTGGCACTCTGCAGCAAACTGATTTGCTTAGTTAAACGAGAATGGGGTCTACTCAGAGCTTTTACTCTGGAACACCCCTGGGATGTATGTTAGATAAAATGGCCCAATGGTGGTACATTGAAGTTAGAAATAGTACAAGCAGTGCATGGCATTGTGACCCGAGACGGACATTGGGACCAGTATCCGTATATATTGATATTTGGCAGGATCTGGTGGCAAATTCCCCTCCTTGGTTAAAAAATGTAGACAAAAAACCTTCAGGATGCTGATGGCCCGTGTCCCGATTAAAAAACCCAGTACCCCTGTTAAGAAGCCATGCCCGCCTCCTGTAATCCCACAAACCCCGGACTATGTAATTCCCCCTCCATTATACCCCAGCCCCTCAGCTCCAGTATACCCCAGCCTGAGGGACCTGGATAGGAGGGAAGGTACAGACTGCCCTCCGCCTGTAAAGGCGAAGGAGGCAAGCCCAGAACAGACATCAATCCCTGTCCCAACGGAGGATGGTGACGGTGTGTTTCGATTCACAAGGAGCCACACTAGTGGCACCCAGGAAAGCACACTGCATGAGATGCCCCTACGTGAAACGATAGGGCAAGATGGCGAGCGTATTGTGATATATGTTCCGTTCGCAACAAGTGATTTGTATAACTGGAAACAGCAGAATCCCCCATTTTCTGAGGATCCGGCCCCCCTGACGGCAATTTTTGAAATGTTGATAACAGCGCATAACCCAACATGGGGGGATATGCAAGTTGCATTGAATGTTTTATTAACAGCTGATGAAAGACGTATGGTTTTGGCAAAGGCCCGTGAGTGGGTAACACAGACATGTGCACATGCTGCAGTGACTGAGTTATTGCCCGAGAAGGACCCGCACTGGTCACATAATGAGGTGGGGGTCAAAGAGCATCAGCACTATGCCACTGCTATAGTGCAGGGTATGAAGCGTTGAATTCGAAAAACCCCTAATTGGGCCAAATTACACAATATAAGGTAAGAAAAGAAGGAAAATCCAGCAGCCTTTTATGAGCGCCTGTGTGACACCTGTAGAAGGTACACTGACTTAGACCCAGGGGATCAAAATGGGAAGCGAGTATTAATTCCGCTCTTCATTGGCCAATCCTATGATGATATTAGAAAGAAATTGCAAAAGGTGGAGGGAGCATCAGGAAAGAATATAGAGGAACTGTTGGAGATTGCTTTAAAGGTGTATGATAGACGAGATGAGGAAGAACGGAGAAAGGGGGCACAGACCCTTGCAATGGCTTTAAGAAAGGGAAACGAAAAGATTGAAAACCAGAGTGAGTATGTATATACAAGGGATAGAGGGAAAACGCGGGGTCCCTGCTTAGGATGAAACCAGTGCGCCATTTGCAGACAGGAAGGACATTGGAAGAATGAGTGTCCCAACAGAAACACTATAAGACAGGGACGTAGGACTATACCACCCCCAATTCTTTACAATACAGGGGGATCGGACAACAAGTCTCCCCAATGAGGAGGCCGAGGGACCCAGCGGCCCCTCTTAGCAGCGCAAGCTGCTAGACTGGATCCCACGGTACAAATTAAGGTAGGGGACCGCCGCATTGAAGCCTTGATCGATACCNCTCACGTGGTGGAATCCAGATTGGTAAGTTCAGGACTCAGGGGATATGGTTTGGTAGGGGGGTAGTAAGGGTTTCCCCCTCCCCCCCATGGGTGCCTACATGGGGAACTGTGCAGTCCTGGCTGCTTTGTTTGCAGTTGGTGCTGCAGGATGTAGCATTTACACTGAAACTGTGATGGTTAACTCCTCTGAAGTGGGTTCTTCATTGCCTTAAGTTCCACTTAGTTGAGACAAGAGAACCAGATCCCTACATGTAACAGGGGACAACGTTGCAGTCATTCTCTCCTTCCTTAGTCCAAGCACTTGTCTCAATTCATTTTCCCCTCACAGTGAGGAGTACCTGACGCAAAACATTTATTTCTCTTACAAGCACAGCTCCTGCCACAGTAAGCAAGGAGAGGTTTCTTACCAAACTACCGGCATATTTTCCCTCCTGTGAAAGAAAGTCTTAGAGGAGGAGTATGAAGCAACAAAAGGGAAAACTTTGCAGGAAATGTCTCTGGTTTTGTTCTAATGCACAGCACCCTTCTTGAAGAGCGTATCACAGTGCTGCATCCATATCCCTAATCATTCTGCATTACGGAGGCATTCTGAATGCAGAGGATCAGAGCTTTGTCAGATAGGAAGAAGGACAAACAAAAGTAATTGCTGCTTGACTCTGTTCCTTCTTTCCCTTTTCTTCGTTCAACTTCCCATCCCTCTACAGTATTCAGCAGAACTGCTGTTTGGTCTGGCCAGGACTTCCCTGTAAGAAACCCACATACCTATCAATTTGCAACAGCTCAGCTCCCCACAGCAAGCCTTCCAGGTGTTTATCCTCCCCTGCCAGCTGGAAGCTGAGAGGTTGCAATTTCCTGTTGGAGTAAGCATCCCGCATGCTCTTTCAGCATCAGGCTTCAGTTTTTCTTGGTTCAGAACTTGGCTTTGAGAAAGGGTTCTCTGAACGTTTGGACCAAATGCATTCCACCCCATTAGGGAGAAGGCTAATGAGCGGTCACACAAGCAGCAGAGTCCTCATTTTTGATCCAACCTCATCTTTGCACAGAGAGCTCTCAGGCTGCCCTGAGTTAATGTGGCCAGTACATCTATCCACAGGCGTCCAGATGGCCCTTCAGCCAAATGGTTCTCAGAGCCCCAACTGTTCACTGAGAAGGAATGGATTTCTGGCAACACCTTTATACAGCACATCAGTGTCCACTTTAGCAGGCTATTAACAAATGAAACAATACAAGGTGACAAATGCTGCACATTCCAGGTTCCCTTTATATACTGTTAGTACTATTGTTTTAGCCAAAGATCCCTTCAGTTCTAACTTTGGTTCTTGTTGCTCCTGTCTCTTGCTCTGTTCAGATTAATTTCCTGTCAGTCTCTCTAACAAATCCACCATGATTGCTAACTATATTACACAAATGTGGCATTGGGAATGAACAGACCCTGGACCTTCTGCTCCAAAAACACAGGCTTCTGTACCTTGAGGGACAAGAGAATCTCCACGAATTTTATTATGTTGCTTTCAGTCAGAGTTTATTTAGGCCAAGCTTGTAAATGGAAGGCTCACTTGAGACACTGCTGTTATGAAGTGTCTAATAAATAAATATTTTCAAAACAGAAAACAAGTTAAAAATAAAAGCCAAATTCATGTCTATGGTATCAATTCATGCCACTGAAACTGATGGAGTTTCACTAGCTTACCATGTGGCCCAGTAGATCTGTTTTTGCTAAACTGGATTAAATGAGAAGGTGATCCAGCCATATTTGTTGTGGGCCCACGGACGGTGAATTCAGGATGAATCAAAGCAGACCTCAGAAATCTGCATGTTGTATAGTTACTGAAAACATCCTTTGTCATGGTGGCTAAGCACACAGCAGCCATCCAACTCAAAAAGAAATAATCTTATATGTTAGGCTGTCAAGATCCCTGTTATCATAGGCACAGTCCTCAGTTTTGATAAATACTGCATTTCTTTTTGAGGCACCAACTCTAGTTTCTGGGCCAGGAAGAATATCACTTCTGCTGGTGTTAAGGAAAGGAAAGGAATAGCTCTGAAATTGCACACGCTCAGCAGAAATCTTAATTATTTCTCCTCTATTTCTAGGGTTAGGTTGGTGGATTTTTACTGCTGTTGACAGTGAAGAACTAATAGCATTAGGCATAGCACAGGCAAATGGTGGGCAGGCTTCACATACATTGCTCTGATATTACACTTCAATTTTGACATGCAATACCCCCTGTTATTTCCGCCCTGGGCTTCCACATAGCTCTGCCAACGCACATCAATCTGTAGCACTCTAATAGTCCAGCCCTAGGACTCTCCTGAGCAGAGACTGCCAATCATATACACTTGTACAGTGGATTCATAAGGCCCAATTCTTATCTTACACTGATGTAAATCAGGAGTAACTTCACTGAAGTAAATGGAGTTACTCTGGTGAAACTGAGATCAGAATCAGATCTCTTCTGGGGTAAACTACACTTTATAACGCATGCCCACATTTATACATTTTTACAGTGCATGTTCAAGTCTTCATTTTAAGTGGCAGTGATTGCTACAGTTGCATGTTTTTTCCCATTTTAATTACACCTTCTTCCATTTGCTTATTACTTTCCCACACTTCCACATATTACACTGAAATTTTCTAAGAGTGGTCACTGCTCAAAGATAAATCTGCAGAAAAATCAGTTACCCTTTATTTAAAAACAAAAAGAGTGAAAAATCATCCTTTACTCATTCTTAAAACAATGCCTCTGCTCCCCAGCACATCCAAATCTTGCTGCTAAGTTTTTTGTTTTGTTTTGAAGAGTTCTACAGCTGAAATGACGGGGGTAGAAAGATAAAATTTGGGAAATAAAAGTCAGTGCTAAGCATGAATGCCTTGGAGTGTTTCTGGTGACAACAGGGTTTAAATTCACCACATTAGGATCCAATGAAAACTCATACTTTGCACATATGAAGCAAAATTAGAATGGGATTTTGTCACTCAACTTGTCTGGTGAACCAACCTAGGCAAAAGTGAGTGAGTGAGTGTGTGTGTGGTGGGGGGGCTAATTTAGCTGCATAATGAAAAGAGACCTTTTAAACGCAGTTATATTAGGTACCAAAATGCTTTTAAGGGTGGGATTTTCAAAAGCACTTATTAGGATGTGTGTTCCTGTTAGTTTCAGGTGCCTTAGAAAAATCACATTCTTAAAAACATTTTGGTACCATACTTTTTTTGTTAGTAATAAAACAGCTTGATGCAACTGAATCTTTGCACCATGACATCTATAGGATAGATATTATCGTTGCTATATCATCTGGTATGGGTATATTTTACTGTGAAAAGATCAGACCATTATTATTAAAAAGTCACCATATACTCATAGGTATTACTTGTTGTTTTCAACAGACACGACACCAAAACCTAGGATCTGAACACTCTTTGACCTTACAGGGTCTGAAAACCTGATTCACTCTAGTTTTCCGTGTGCACATCAATAAGCCAGATTTTTACCATGCCTACCCAGGAAAAGGATTTTCCCTATGTATGCCATGCCAAGGATTTTCAAAGGATATTCACTGTGGATGCCCATCTTCTTCAAATACTTTTGCTATCCAGTTGCAATGCTTGGTGTGTTCCCTCATCCTGCCATGATCTTTAGATGTATTATATTCATGAAGGCCTTGCTTTGTGGGGGACTCTTATCAGATGTGCAAGAGTCATCTTGGCAGCTGTTTAGGTGAGAAAATTACAGAACTAAGCTGAACGGTCCTGACATCCAGCTTGCAAATCAAATGACACTGAGGTCTGATATGAGGGGGCATGAACGTTTAGATATTAATTTACAAGGTTTCTATATTTACAACTTGCTATGATAAAATCTAAAAGGTATAGACAATTTCTTCTCCTCAGAGCTTCCCTTCAGGAATTAGGATAATGGAACTTTCCATAAACTCTTAAAACCAATGAAGGAGGACGGGTATTTTTCGCCTGTCAGAGCCCAGCGTTTAACCAGCCAGCACTTTGTTTCTTAAACCCCAAGTGCAGCGTAAAAGGACAGTAGCAGTCAGATAAGAAGGCTTTTCAGAATGCTTGGATTGGCCCGTGATGAGGTAATGATTTATAACAGGCTTGACAATGCTACCGAGGGCTGGCATTACCAGCAAAACTAATTCCCTCATTTGGCCCTTTATAATTGCATTTGTAAGTGCTTATTTCAGTGATGGACAATGCTGGGGAAGTGTAATTTTCTTCTGCTGATAAAAAACCAACTAGGGGAAAAAAGAAGGTTAAAAGAAGGTTAGTGTAGTACAAGGTGAGCTGCTCCGTGGGGCCGCGGCATGTTGCACATGAACTTTGGCAGCCCCTAAAGGGATCAAAAACACATTCTGTACAGAGCTTAATTCTGTGATTTTCCAGCATGTAAAACAAAACTACTAACATATCGCACAGAAAGAGTCATTGGCAATTCATGGCTGATTTCCTTCCTTCTGAAAAAAACCCTCCTCCTGCTTCAGTATCTTCCACACCCTTGAGTGGCAGAAATGCAAGGCCAGGTACTAGTTCTGATCCACCCAGCCTGTTGGCTCAGAAACAGGTTATGCTACATGTGTTAGCTACTCCGGGACAGTGCTAGCATGTGTTATTGCCATGCTAAAATACTAGCAAGCTCCTGAAATAAACGACACTTGGCACTTTCAGTTGTAATTGTTTCTAATGGAAACAATGAGCCCAATTCTCTTTTTCCTTAAACAAGTTTTCCAGAGTAACTTCAGTGGCATTACTTCTGATTTACACCAGTGTAAATGAGAGGAGAATCAAGCTCAGTGGATGTTCTGGTGATGACAGGCCCATGTCATGTGATGTGCACACTCATACATCACACAAAGGCAACCAGGGAAATAATGCAGGTTCCTGCTGTGTGACAGGAGACATGAGAAAAGGAAGAACACACACTTTGGACATATTTAATTTGTATGGTTGTCATAATATTTACCTTACAGAACCTTTTAGTTTTAAGGATGAAGTTCCTTAGCGGTTCCTAACCCACAGGGAAGGACATAGAACCACTGGCAAGTCTAAATTTGATTAGCAAAGCTACCTCAAGGACTGAATAAGAAACCCACATACACACTGGAGGACATGCAAAACACACACAGAACCACTTACACGGTTTACATATCTCTACATTATTCCTGGGCTTCAGCTCTACCCCTCTTCCCTTTCCCCCCAACACCAGCCCCCCAAACACACACATGGCCCTAACAATCTGACACCAGACACAAGAGGAAAAAAAAGCAGAAGATTCTAGGGGATCCACATCAATAATAAATGTTTTTATAGCTGTTCATTTCCTGCACAAAATATTCAAATAGGGTCTGCCCAGTGTCACCTGCAAAGGTCAAACTGAAAACATGGGTCTATTGCTGTAGTTTTATGAGCTGTCACCGCTGCAGTGCATTTCTAGAGACCATTTATGTACAACCAAACTCCAGAAGAGTGCCAGAAAGACAAGATCTAAAGAAGCCACAGGAGTAATTCCCTGAACCACACTGCAGTGAATTAATATTGATAGATAAAATGATTAAGGCTTTGCTGTTTTTGTGCAATAGTGACCTGCTTTCATAACCCATACCAAACATAGCTAAGTACTTTGGTCAAGGAGAACAACGTGGAATGGCAAATAGACCTATGTACCCCACGTCTGCATACCCCTGAAAAATATGCTGTGTCAGTGTGGTCTGATATGACGTACATAATGGTATATATATGTAATGACTACTATGTCTCGGGGTGTCACTCCTCTGGCATTAGTCGAGGAGGGCACCCGCTCAGCTGATCGTATAATAAAGGTCTGTATAAAACTCAGTCTTATTCTCTGTGCCTTCTTGGAGTAATTGACTAGCTCCAGGGAGAACGAGCCCATTTGGCTAACAATATGCTCATGAGACAGCATGCAGCTACACTGTATTACATATGTGTACTGAGAGTTATATTTGTGGATAGAGACTAGCATATTGTGGGTGCTGCCATAATATAAACAAATTTCACATATATGTGTGTACAAACACACAGAGGCACATCCCCTTCTCTTCTGCGTAGTTTTATCCTAATACATAAATATCTCTTATACTCTTCCACAGAGCACACACACCGTAATACATATATTCAAACACGTTCACACACCCCAGCCAATGCACAAACATTCCCCTCTCAAACATACCTATTTTGAACACGTGTGTGTTCTCGCAACATCTTACACCTGTCACACATGCACATACTTTCTCCCCTCCATTCCTAGGCACCTATCAGCCATACACACAAGCAGGAAGCTTGTGATGGGAATCAGCATGAGAGCAGCTGCTGCTCTAGACCTGCTACAAGACAAAAGGGGAAGCCAGAGCTGTAGAGCAGTTCTGCTCTTGTGCACAAATCTGCAGAAAAGGGCATGTCGTACAATTTGTTCAGGAAACAATAGCAATGTTTGACATGTCATAAGGATTGATGGAGCAGAAATTTACATGGGAGAATGCATTTTTAAACAGCTCCATGGAGCCCTGGTGCTTTTCCGGTAATGGTTTCAACATTCATCATTCACTGAGCCCCACTGAGTAACTCCTTAAACTACATGAGATTAACTCTACTCACAGCAGCTCCAGGGAGGCACAAAAAGATGAGGAAGGAAGGAGTTTAAAGATACAGGAGCATTTTCTACAAACAATGAGAGCAGAAGAATGCCTAGACTGTGAGAGCCCTTTAAAATACACCTTCTGAGCTCTGACAGTGCTTCTTGAATGCTCCCTCCACTGCCATGTTCACCGATCATCAATATGGAGGGGCCCTCCCAATTAAATGGTTAAACTAACACTTAACCCTTATGCGGTCACAATAGGAAGCACTGGATGTTTTCAGAGTACTGCCCAGACATCAGTTCATCTTCGCTGCATCCCTGTGAGGGAGGGAATATCATCCCCATCTTCATTTTATAGCTCAGGGAAGAGGCTCAAGTAATGTGCCCAAGGCCGCAGAGTGGGGATTAAAACTCAGGAGTGCCCTATGTTGAATCCACTAGACTATGTGGCCTTCTATTCGCTGCCCCTGACTGACTCTCCTGTGACCAACTCTCCAAAGACATCTACAAGATCTCTTATGGAACGTGTATATTTTTTAAAAAGTACAGGAGTACTTGTGGCACCTTAGAGACTAACAAAGTTATTTGAGCATAAGCTTTCGTGGGCTCCAGCCCACTTCATCGGATGTAGCCCACGAAAGCTTATGCTCAAATAAATTTGTTAGTTTCTAAGGTGCCACAAGTACTCCTGTTCTGTTTACGGATACGGACTAACATGGCTGCTACTCTGAAACCTGTATATTCTGAGGTTCCCCAATGCTCAGAAACATGCTGGCATGGGGGTGGAGGGTGGAACACTGAACGTACCTCAGTATAAGAAACAAAAATGCAGATAGACACGTGTATGCACAATCCTCTGCTGCAACCAGTGTTGTGTGTATCACTATGTCTAGACTGCAATTAAACACCTGTGGCTGACTTTTGTCAGCTGACTCGGGCTCACGGGGGTCAGGCTGTGGGCTGTAAAATTGCAGTGTAGACATTTGGGCTCAGGTTGAAGCCTGGGTTCTGAGACCTACCCCCATGTAGGGGTTAGAGTCACAGGGGGCACACCGTGCTTGTGAGTACCACTGTGTTTGAGGCATGCTGGGCAGATACTTCCTTGCAGCTTTGCTGAAGCTCCTGTGATAATTTCATGGATCTAACAGATGATCTACCTGAACCAACCTGCCGCAGGGTGAGAGAATTCAGCCTCACTGCTCATTCAGTCTGGGCTCCCCTTTCTGCTCATAGATTTCAGCTGTAACCTAGAGGGAAACCTTCCCCAGCTCACTTTTCCTGGAATGAGATGGGAACTCTTCCCTCCCCCACCCTAAGTTAAACATGGTTTGCAGTGGAAATGGATCTTTGAGGTGATTGGTTAGCAAAAGCACAGTGGAAGAATAAATAATTTCCTTTGACTTGGAGGAACATGCTATGGAGTGGATGTTAACCTGTAGGGTCCTGCTACAAGATGGTTCTCATAAGTAGAAATGAAAAAAGCCCTGGAGAGGTAGAAGGAGAAAATTCTATCTAGGGAAATAATGTTCCCATTCCTATTGACTCCTGTCATAAACAGATAGCTAAGGGTTAATGTTTCTTTTACTTGTAAAGGGTTAACAAAGGGAACCAAACACCTGACCAGAGGACCAATCAGGAAACAAGATTTTTCAAATCTCAAGGGAAGGAAGTTTTGGGTGTGTGTTGAGATATCCTCACCAAACTGCAGGCGGAAATCTCATTCAACAATGGGAATATTGAAGTACGATTGCCTAAACAACAGACCTCTAATTATATAATGGCTCTAATGAGTGCTGGAACTTTTTATTCGACTGCCAGGATACAGAAGAGGACTTGATACCAAGGGTTAACCCCGAGGTTTGGGCGGAGACAGGGGGCATTGCACGAGCTCGGAATGCTTCCCCAGTACGAATTAAGCTTAAAGAAGGAAGCAGCCCGGTTCGTGTCCAACAATACCCTCTAAAATTAGCAACACAAATTGGGCTAAAACCCTTAATTTTAAAGTTTCTGCGGTGTGGTGGCTTAGGGAAGGCACATCCCCGTACAATACTCCAATAATAGGGGTACCCAAACCTAATGGACAGTACCGTTTAGTACAGGACCTAAGACAAGTTAACAAACTTGTAGAGGCCCCTATCCAGTTGTCCCGAACCCCCATACTATCCTGGGCCAGGTTCCCAAAAATCATGGTTGGTTTTCTGTCATAGATTTGAAAGATGCTTTCTTTTCCATACCCCTTGACCCCGATCTCAAAAGCTGTTTGCTTTTGAATGGGAAGATCCGGATACCATTATAAGGCTCAGTATCTGTGGACTGTTATTCCACAGGACTGACCTGTGCCCCGAGATTTTTGGCGGCCAGCTAAAGAGAGACCTTGCCCCATTCCTGGCTAGACACCCCTCATGTAACATAGTTCAGTACTGTGACGATTTGCTTTTAAGTACTGAAACAGAGGCAGCCTGTAAGGAGCAAACTGTGGAGCTCCTTAATTATCTTGGCAGACAGGGATATAAAGTCTCCAAAGGCAAGATCCAATTGGTTAAACAGCAGGTTACCTTTCTTGGGTATCAGCTGACGCAGGGAAGTCGTAGCTTAGGTAAAGAACGGATTCGGGCTATACTCGATAGTCCCCAACACACGAAATCCACGCGAACTTAGGGCTTTCTTGGGCCTGACCGGATTTTGTCGGCTCTGGATCCCTGATTATGGAGGAAAAGCCAAACCCTTATATGAATCATTAACCAAGGAAGGCTTGCTTCATTGGACATGGACTAGGGAGATGGAGAAAGCATTTCGAGAGCTTAAAGCGGCGTTAATTCAGCCACCTGCCTTGGCTCTCCCGGATCCACGAAAGCCATTTACCCTATATGTCCATGAACGGAAAGGGGTGGCAACTGGACTCCTATGCCAACGATCAGGACCAACCTGGCGGCCTATTGGTTATTACTCAAAGGTGTTGGACCCCGTCGCCAGGGGATGGCCTGCTTGTTTGCGCGCTGTTGCAGCCACCGCTCTTTTAGTACAAGAAGCTGAAAAAATTAACCCTGGGTGGAGACACTGAGGTTGTAGTCCCACATGGAGTACCTCAAATATTAGGAACAGGGGCCGGAGACAAACATTTAAATCCCAGCCGGCATTCACGATACGAGGTAGGACTCTTGTTAGCCCCTAACTTGACTTTCCGGCCTGTCAGCTCCCTTAACCCGGCAACCTTGTTGCCTGACCCTCGGGACCCCTGTGAATCCAGGCCCACTCACGATTGTATTGAGGTCTTGCAACAAGAAATTAAACACGCCCAGACCTCTCGGACATACCCTGGCCTAACCCTGATATAGAGGGATATGTAGATGGATCTAGTTACGTGGTAGATGGTAAACGGTATACCGGAGCAGCAGTAGTAATTAAAAATAATGGAATCCACAAGTTTAATTAAACCCAAATTGGTCTGCCCAAGCAGCAGAGTTAGTGGCCCTTATTGAGGCCCTCCGAATGGGCACAGGAAAAAGTCTTAATTTGTATACTGACAGCCGTTATGCTTACATGGTGGTGCATGCCCACGGGACCCTGTGGAAAGAGAGGGGATTTATCACAGCCTCAGGCCAAAAGATAGCACATGGGGCCTTATTAAAACCCTACTGGACGCTCTAATGCTCCCACTATAGAGTCGCTGTAATTCATGTGCGTGCACATGGTAAAACCCCTCAGATGGAACAGCAAAAAAATATAATCAACTAGCTGATCAGGCTGCAAGGGAAGCAGCACAGGATGGGGCTACATGGCTCCTTCTAGCAAAAGATACTGAATGTAAGGCCCCCCCCCGCAGCAGTATACAGCCGAGGAGACACACGATACGCCCAAAGTGTAGGGGCCGCCTGCTCCCCTCGGGGATGGTGGAAATTGCCTGGGGGGAGATCTTTGTGCCTCAGCCGATCTTAAAAAAGAGACTCTTCGGCTCATACACAAAGAAGGGCATATGGGGTCAGCAGCTATGGTTGAATTAGCCACCCGAACTCTCAAAGGACTAAGGATGCATATGGAAGCCCAAAGGATTGTTAACACGTGTCCTATTTGTCAACGAACAAATCAAAAAGGGCGTGGGCCCCAGCCCCAATGGGAGGTCAGCCCTGGGCCACGTATCCGTTTCAGAGATGGCAAGTTGATTTTGCCGAAATGCCCCATGTAGGGGGGCTACAAATACTTACTTGTCTTTGTTGATCAACTAACTGGGTGGGTGGAGTGTTTCCCCACCAGACATTGCCAGGCCCGAGCTGTCACTAAGGCCTTAGTACAGGAAATAATTCCCCGATATCATGTACCGGAGGTTATTAATTCTGATCAGGGGAGTCACTTTTTCAAAAATAACACAGGAAGTGTCTCAAGCCTTAGGCATACAATGGAATTTTCATACAGCGTGGCAACCTCAAAGCACCACCCTCTGCAATAAGTCAGGACAAGTGGAGAGAATGAATCGAACACTGAAAGAAACCCTTACCAAACTATGCACGGAGTCAGGACTGAAATGGTTAGACGCCTTGCCCCTAGTTTTAACCCGACTGCGAAGGGCCCCAAGAAAAGGGTTAAAACTATCACCCTTTGAATTAGTATTCGGGTTTCCCCCCCGAATCCCTGTTCCAGAATTTCGGGAAGATGTAACCTGGGAAGTGGGAAATGATACCTTATGGAAACAAGTTTCTCTCCTACAGACTGTTTTATCCAGCTACATCGATACGCGGCGTCTTTCCAATCCTTGCCTTTCGACCAGCCTGTACATCCGTTCCAAATTGGTGACCAAGTCCTTGTCAGGAAGTGGAAGCGTGACCCCCTTACACCGCGGTGGGACGGCCCACACACGGTCTCGCTCATCAGCCACGCTGCAATTAAACTCCTTCGGGAGCGACAAGTGGACGCATCACACATGGGTGAAACGGTTCTTCACTCCTGACAAGGGACAACCAGAAGAGGACACCAGCCCTCTGTCCACCCCGGCTCCGGAGGCCCGGGGAGGCACAGGCGAAACTTCAGACGACTGGACCGACCCTCTGCCCACCTCGGCACCGGAAGCCCGAGGTGGCACAGGAAAGCTCCGGACTGGACTTACGAACCACTAGAAGGACTGAAGGGTTTGTTTAAGAAATAATAATGCAAGTATTACTCCTAATTTTGGGTATATACCTTCATCACTGTTATGGTTGGGAAAATACATTTTTAAAACTAGGGGAAACAATAGCGAACTCCTTCAATCTCAGTAACTGTTGGGTATGTGGAGGACCAGGGGACTTAAATGAATGGCCATGGGTAGCCCAACCAGTACAGCCCAAATTGTGGGCAGTAACTTAAGCATGGCTCGTAATGGAACGGAAGTGTGGACTAAGGATAATAGTCCATGGCGACTATTCTTCTGGATTGGGTGTTCTTTGCCTTAATCGAACAAGACAGGAAGGAGTGCACGTAGGAGAAAGCAGGTGTGAATGGACTTGGTCCCGGGATTTGATTGTTGGGATCCCGATTATTTGCCATATAATTGTTCTAAATATCAAGGGCGATGGAACCACACCCATGTAAGGCTGACTAATGACAGCTGGGTAGCCTGTTCTTACCGGCATTATGACAGTAACGGTTGCAAAGCAATAGGACAGGACGAGTTCTTTAATGACTTCCTCTTTTTAGGTTGCCAACGAGATAATACCACTAGCGTGAATCATGTAATACGGTTCCATCGATGGGCATGGCAACACTATAATGGGACCCGAACGACCCACTTTAAGCAATTTTGGTCTAATACCAATCAACCAAAGTGGGGCTGTAATTGTGTATGGAAGATGGGAGCAGGGGCATGGAAATGTGAATATTGCAATTCCGCCGGTGACCCGGTTAGTCTGCATGGGCTTATGGGGCTGGGAATCTTGCATGCTTACCTGGGGCTCCTAGGCTCAGTTATTCTGCCCGGGCTTATGGGGGGACCTTTAGGGCCCGGTGATCATTTATATTTTGAACAACCAAAATATAAACCAACACACAACTTATGGGCTCTGGCACCTGGAAGAGATTCTGACCCCTGGGATGGACCCTTTGCTAATGGGACGTGGGCCCTAAAAGGTCATTACTGGATTTGTGGACAATATGCTTACCGACGACTACCGCCAAACTGGTCAGGAATATGTTATGTAGGATATATTAGACCCCTATTTTTCTTACTACCTCTCCTACAGGGAAATACCTTAGGAATCAAAGTATATGATGATCTCATAAGACAAAAGCGGTTTATTGATTCTACTTTGACCTCCGGAAGCACCCAAAAATGGGGAACACAGGAGTGGCCTCCTGAAAGAATCATAGAACATTATGGTCCAGCCACTTGGAACCCTGATGAGCTAGTAACAGGGGCCAGGGAACCTATTTATAACCTAAATCGAATAATTAGACTGCAGGCTGTTTTGGAGATAATAACCAACCAAACTGCCACAGCGCTCGACCTTTTAGCTGATCAGGCAACGCAAATGAGAACTGCAATTTATCAACACCATATAGCCCTTGATTATTTACTAGCAGAGGAAGGGGGATTATGTGCAAAATTAAATTAGTCTAATTGTTGTTTACAGATAGACGATAATGGAAAGGCAGTCAAACAGCTAACAAAGGAAATGAGTAAGTTAGCCCATGTCCCAGTTCAAACATGGCATGGGTGGAATACAGACTGGCTTACTTCCTGGTTGCCACAAAAGGAGTGGCTACGACAGGGCTTCCTCTTTGTTGTATGTGTTATTATGGCCCTATTAGCCTTAGCTTGCCTCGCTCCCTGCTTAGTAGCATTAATTCGACGAATGGCTAATCAAATTATAAATCAA